>NC_064816.1:117031105-117046543 GCF_023721935.1 Panthera uncia
CCTGGAGCCTGCTTCCGATTCTGCGTCTCCCTCTCTCTCTGCCCCTCCCCCACTCGTGCTCACGCACTCCCTATCTTAAAAATAAACATTAAAAAAAATTATCTAAAAATAGAATGACCAGCCAATCCAACAATTCCACTTCTGGGGACACAGCCCCCAGAAATCGATGAGTCATTTGAACGCCCACGTTCATAGCAGCACTGTTCACGGTAGCTAAGATGTGGAAGCCACCCAAGTGCCCAGATGAATGAACAAGATATATCCAATGAACCGCTACTCAGCCTTAAAAAGGAAGGAAATTCCAACACGTGCTACAACACAGATGAACCTCGAGGACCCTGGGCCAAGTGAAGGAAGCCAGTGACAAAGCGACACATGCTGTATGACTCCACTTAGGTGACGTACTCACGGCAGTCAAATTCACAGGGACAGGTAGCAGAAGGGTGGTGGCCAGGGGCTGGGAGGAAGGGAGAAGGGGGAATTATCGTCTAACGGGTAGAGTGTCGCTTTTTTGCAAGATGGAAAGGGTTCTGGAGATGGATGGGGGTGATGGCCGCACAACTACCCAATAAACAAAACAAAACAAAACAAGCCCCTGGGGGCACCTGGGTGTCTCAGTCGCTTAAGCTTCAGACTTCAGCTCGGGTCATGATCTCAGGGTTCATGAGTTCAAGCCCCACATCGGGCTCCCTGCCACCCGCACAGAGCCTACCTGGGATCCTCTGTCCTCCTCCCTCTCTGCCCCTCCTCCACTCCCACACATGCTCACTCGCTCTCTCTAAAATCATAAATCTTCTTAAAACGCCTTCCCAAGATGAAGAACATCGGCCCGCAGAAGCTTACCACCTCGGGCTAGAACGGCACCCCCTCCGTTTGCTGGTGGCCATCACCGACTTGTGCAGCAACGAAATAAAAGTCTGCGCAGCTGAGGTTGCCGGCAATCCTGGGCCTTCCCCAAACGGTTCCCGGTCCCCGTGCAGAAGCCAGAGGCGCACAGGGGAGGATGCCCTCTGCGACCTCCCCATAGCCGGCCCCAGCGGCCCTCTGGGCGCTCTCGCGCCCAGGACAGGCTCAGGTGCCTCTGCCTCTACTCACCCAACTTCGAAGATGGACTTGCTCTTCTTCACAGCCAGGGCGAGACACTTTCCTCCTTCACTCGTTATTTTGTTCTCCCCCAGCCTGCAGAGAGAGCCGTGCGCACGTCAGCTCCCAGCTGTGAGGGGACTCCGGCGTCGGCACCCTCGTCCCCAGCGCGGGGCCCCTCTTGGGAGGTGTGGGCTTTGCCCTGGGACCCGCGGCACCCATGCCCTGGGCTTCCTCTCGAGGAAGGACCCAAAGCCCTAAGGAGAGCCGCCGGATTCCTCTCCAGGAGGTGGTCGCGGTCTCTGCCGAAACTTAGGGACCCGTAAATAACCGCCTTTAAACGTCCCTCATTTCCATCAGCAGGCCAGGGAGGCGCCCCGTTCAAGTGCGAGTGGCCAGCCTGTGTGTGTTCCCGGCCCCAGTGCCGTTCCAGGGGCTCCTCCGGGCCTGGCGCTCCGTCACCTTTGGCAGAGCATTTCTGTGACGGGACCGAGGATCAAGCCCCTGCTTGCAACCAGATGGGTGCTAGGTCTGAATGGCTGTGTTCCCCCCCAAATCCATATTCTCAAATCCTAACCCCTAAGGTGATGGGATTAGGAGGCAAGGCCCTTGGAGGTGATTTAGTCGTGAGGGTGGAGCCGTCACGAATGGGATCAGTGATTTATTAGAAGAGGCCCCACAGAGCTCCCTTGCCAAGATTTCCCCCCAAGGTAGGTGGCCCTGCCTCACCCTCAGGGCGTGATTCCCCGCTGCGCTGCGGTCAGCTCTCCTTCCCACACACAGGTCTCTCAATTTGACCCACGTGGCCTGGGGCAAACGGAAGGCTTTAGGGCGAGTGCACCTTCTGGTGACTTATATTCTGGGTCTGAATGATGAAGGGGTGACCCACAGGGCTCCCGAATAAGCCGCCACACCCAGCCCACTCACTTCAAGTGCGTGAGGCCCTTGCACTCGTCCAGGATTCTGGCGATGTACCGGGCTCCGACATCGGTGATCTGGTTGTTATACAGGCTTGGAGAGAGAGCACAGCGTGAGACTTTGGGACCCCCGGCGTCGGCTTTTTTGGTTTTTTTTTTTTTTTTCTTGGTACAGTTGACACAGTGTTGCATTACTTTCACGTGTACAACATAGTGAATCCACAGGTTTGCGAGTTATGCTACGTTCGCTACAAGCGTGGCCACCGTCGGTCACCAGACGATGCTCTCACAGTATCACCATGTTCCTTGCGCTGTCTGTCCCTTTTATTCTCGCGTCCCCACGGGACATTTTTAAGTGGGTATGTGCTGGCTGCCGATACCTGAAGTCTGGGCTGAAAGGAGAGAGGAAGGGCACACAGAGAGCAGTTTGGGGCTCGGGGGTCTCGAAGGCCGGGTGCAGAGCCAGCTCCGCCACTTTCCCAGCCTCTGCTTCTGCTTCTGCCTCTGCGATGACGAGGAAGAATCACCGTGCCCCCGCGGGGTCATTAGGATGATTATGTGCGACCAGTCAAGCAGCAAGTGATGGGTATTTTTCGATTAAGGTCACAAGCAGCAGCTTGAGGGACAGTGAGTGTCGGAAGCTCCCGTCTCCCTGTTAGTCATTTTACCGCCTCGTACCAATTCAACAAGAAGGCAGAAAAAAGCGGAAAGTGGTAAACAGACAGGTTTCAAGTGCTCAGCAGTTTGGCGACTGATGTGGAGCCTTTTGTGGGCTTTATCCCAGCTGCTCTGAATATTCATACGTTTTGCTGCAGGTAGATTCAATTACTTGAAACCCGGGTAATGCCCTCGACCTCACTGGCCATATCACTTTCACACGGCACATACACTGACTCCGGATTTGTGTCTTTCGCTCAGGGCTCTGGACGAGGGACTGTGGATCCACAATCTAATACGTAAACAGCATCTGGCATTTATAAAAGGCAGCCCGAGCCACTCCCTCAGCAACCCCCAGTCACCGCTTGTAAAATACTGGCCTGGATTAGGATCTCAATAGACAAGTGAAAGACACTTCTGGGCTTGCTCAAAGAGTGGGCTGCTGGCCGAGCCAAGAGCAGAACCCAAGACTCCTGGCCCCCTGTCCAGGGCTCTTTCTGGTGGCTCGGCCATCATTCCAACCCTCCAGTGAGTCGCACGAACGGCAGTTTCCTGCTCCTCTGTATTATTACCACACACCTGATCTGGTGCTGTTGAGGCATACGTACCCTAAAAACGTCAGAATTTTGTATTTGGTCAGCTCTTCACATAACACCTTTACCCCGCTGTCAGTGATCTGGTTTACGCTGAGTCTGAAACAAAACAGCAAAGGAAGTTGAATCACGGCAGCTGCTCACTATGGAGGAGTATGAAGGCCACAAGATCCAGAAGCCTGTAGGTCCTGGAGTTTTCCCAGCTATAAACGCTCCCCTGAGACAGTGGCCATGGCAGTCAGCCACAGAGCTCCTAAAGGATCTGGGTGTCGTGGGGCCAACAGACCCACGCGGAACTGGCCCGTCAGCAAGACTACAGCAGAGCCCTGACTCGACATGAGGGCTACGAGAGACACACAAAGGACACATGAGGCCGGTCACCTCTGACAGCCTGCATTTGCGGGTGGCCTACGTGTGGGTCAGGCCTTCTCTGTGGCTCTCACAACACAGCAGGGGCTGTGGATTTGGAAACGTGTGGAGCGGCTTGTAGTGATGGCAAGGCTCGGGGAGGGAAGGCCCTGCCACCTGGCAAGGGGGGGGGCCAGAGCTATCAGGTGGCCTGCGAAAGGCTGGACAGTCCCCACAAGAACTGTCTCACCCGCAGCGGCAACAGCCTCCCCATCTGGAGGTCACATTTACAGATGGGGGCAGGAAAAGAGAGCCTTCAGGATGATGGATCTCTCCTGCACAAGGGCCGGCCATTCACGGGAACTGTTCTGCACAGTCCCTGTACTAACAGGATATTTTGATGTGGCTAATATGTGAATTTTTTTTTTTTCTTACTACCAAGTAATCTGTGTAACAAACTACCCTAATTTTCTCAATCCTTCACCCTGTCGTTTACATGAGGCTGAGGGACAGAGGAAGGCTCAGGGATGGAGGAGAGTGAGGGAGCAGGGGTGGGTGAGACAGTAATCCAAGGGTCAGCAAACTTTTTCTGTAAAAGGCCACAGAGCAAATATGTGAGGACCATGTGGCCTCTATTGCAATTATTTGGTTCCATAGTATGAAGCAACTGTGGGGCACCTGGGTGGCTCAGTCGGTTAAGCGCCCGACTTCAGCTCAGGTCACGAACTCATGGTTTGTGAGTTCGAGCCCTGCATGGGGCTCTGTGCTGACAGCTCAGAGCCTGGAGCCTGCTTCCGATTCTGTGTCTCCCTCTCTCTCTGCCCCTCCCCCACTCCTGCTCACAACTCTCTCTCAAAACTGAATAAATGGTAAAAAAAAAAAATTTTTTTATAGTGTGAAGCAGCTGATATGTAAACATATGGGTGTGGTTATGTTCCAATAAAACTTTATTTACAAACACAAACCCTGGGACAAACTGTGCCAGCAAGCTGACCTCTCTAATAAGTGAAAGGCTGAACACGTTTGATTTTTAGGCCACGTCAAAATGATCAGGTCAGCTACTCAGGGCCCCTCCTCCCAAGGTGCCCACCTTGGTGCTGGGGCACAGTGTGTACACACACTGCGTGGCCATCCCAGGGTGGCAGAGGCTGCTAGTCACTTCCAATGTCTGTGCTTTCTTAGAAACAGAATCCCCCATTTTTTGAAGTGGGCACATGATTACGTTTGCCCCTGTAAAATGTAAGCAGAAGTCTCATTAGCCATAGCTGACAAGTTCTCAAAAGAATGAGGTACGTCCTTCTTTGCTTGCCCCTTCTTCTTCGTGGAGGCTGGAACGTCAACAGAATGGCTGGAGCTAAGCAGCCATATTGGGCCAAGAGGTGGAAATCAGGTAGTGAGGGCAGCAAGGCCACTGTAAGGCTGAAGACGGCCTGGGCTCCAAAGATAGCTACTTGGGGCAGGAGCACCACCTTGGAGCACTCCATCTTAGGAGATGAGCACAGGGAGGCCACGGTGTGTGAGAGTGCCCCAGGCGGAGAGCACAGGCCTGGGCTCCCTGCATCTCACTGCCCCCACATAAAGTACACTCTAGCATTGGTGTAACAGGTACCCAGAACCCGTTCCAAATCCCCTCTCCCCATCAGAAATGCATGAGCCAAGTTATGGAGAACTGATACCGTCAGAGAGATTTACAAGCTGTCTTTTATACAGGAAATGCTAACAGGAGAAAGCAGACTGGCCTCTTTCCTCTAAACCATCAAACAGGAAACCACTCGAAAATGAGCATTCTGTACTAAGATCCCTGGCAGCTCAGGGCAGCTGGCTTTGATCGTGGAAAGTAACAGAGGCCAGTGAGCACACAGTCTGCTCTTTATGCAATCCCAAAAGCACCCACGTGCCAGAAACCCCTCACTGGCTATCTTTGAGCCTCCCGTGAATCTCAAAAGATTCATTCTTTAGGATTCTGCCTCTACCATGGCCCTGCTGTGTGACCTTGAGAACATCTCTGTGCCTCCACACCCTCGTTTGCCAAAATGAAGGTAAGAGTCCCTACCACCTTAGAGGGTTGCTAAGAGGATTAAATCAGATAAAGTCTGCAATGCACTTCACCCTTTCTCAATAAACGCCGGTTGTTATTACTGTAATTGCCAGGATACCAGCGTCTCCTTCTTCCAGATGAGGGCTCAGAGAGGCTAAGCAACTCACTCGAGGATGCCCAGCCAGGGCCGACCCGGCTCTGCCCGCTGCGGAGGCTTCTCTCCTAGCTGTCTGCCACCGTGAGATAGAATAGGCTCGGGTGTCCCCAACACCAGGGGTCACGAATGCCAGGGTAATTCAGGAGCTCCTACCCCAGGAGGCTCCTCCTGGTGCTTCCCCGAGCTTGGCCCGCCCCGGCCCCCCCCTGGGCTGCTCCCTGTGCCCGGCGGCCTCACCTGATGACCGTGAGGCGGCTGAAGCAGGGCTGCAGCTCCCGCACGCCGTAGTCGTTGAGGTTGTTGTTGTCCAGGTCCAGGGCGAGCCGCTTGCGGAAGTGGTGCAGGACGAACGAGAGGGCGCCGCAGTCAGCCGAGCAGGCGTTGCAGTAGGTCAGCTTGAGGTAGTTCGCACAGATGCCCTTGGCCGCCAGCCGCCCCACCTTCTCGCTCTGCGTCTCGTAGATGCAGCGCAGCATCCAGATGAAGGTGGGCATGGCCTGCACCTGGTTGTAGCCCTCGTACTGGAGCCGGGGCAGGCTCTTCAGGTGGGCCCGCAGGCTGGCAAACAGGTGCGCCCACAGGGCCTTGCGCTTTCTCCGCAGGACCGCCGCGGGCACCAGGTGCCGCAGGAGTTTCTGCTTGGCCTTGGACAGCAGCCCGCACAGGAAGAGGTTGGTGAACTGGAAGTGATCCCTGTTCTTGAAGAGGTCCTCCCCGGCCAGGCCGGGGCCCCGCAGACACCGCACAGGGAGAAAGGAGGGGTAGCAGGACTCCACGGCCGCCTCGCCAGGAAGCCCACACTCCCGGAAGAACCTGAGCAGCTCCTGCGTGCCTACCTTGTCGTCCGCCACGAGAAAGAAGGCGGTAAAGAAGGCCTGGAGGGTGACGTGGAAAAACTCATAGGCCTGCTGGTCACCCCCGAGGCCCTGCTCTGGCACGGCCCGCAGGAAGCCCAGCTGCAGCTCTCCGTCCTGCACCTCGGCGGCCCGCACGTCCTCCTGGCCAAAGACAAAGAGGTTCTTCTCCATGCCCTGGTGGGCCACCCGCCCCAGCGAGCGCAAGGCGGCGCCGCCGGCGCGGAAGGTCTCCGTCCGGCTGCGCGTGTTCCGCTGGACCAGGCTGGTGGGCTGCGTCCTGTTCAGGTGGACCTCGGTGATCAGCAGGAAGACGTCGGTCAGGGTCACCGTGCAGTCAGGCAGCTGCGTGGAGATGTCCGCAACACTGTGGAAGTGCTGGAAACAGCGGAAGACGATCCAGCAGAAGAGGGGCACGGCGCACAGGCTGCAGAGGTTGGGGTTGGCCTCCAGGTGGGCCAGCAGGCGGTCCCGCACGGCGGGCTCGGGGAACACCCTCTGGGTGTAGGCCCGCAGGTGGCTGGGCGAGAAGCCCCGCAGAAACACCTTCTTGCGGAGGAGCTGGCGCGGGATCTCGATGCCCGTGCGGGCCGTGAGCAGCTTGGCGGCGCCCTTGAGCAGCTTCCCGCTGAGCAGGTTGGCCAGCAGGGCCAGGGGGTGGGCGGGCTCCCAGGGGGAGGAGGTGTCAGGCACGCTGCTCAGGTCGAAGTCCGAGTGCAGCTCGTCCAGGCCGTCGAAGGTGAAGAGGGCCGTGTGGGGGAAGCGCAGCAGGAAGGCGAACACCTCATCCGGGTCCTGCTCCGGGTAGCAGTAATGCTTAAAGAGCAGGTCCTGCAGGCACAGCGCGTCGTCCTCCTTGAAGCAGCTGAACACGCGGCAGCGGAAGTGGAAGAAGAACTTGAACTCCGCGTCCAGCAGCCCCGCGGCCCACAGGCCCTGCAGCCGCTGAAGCAGCATGGACTTGCCCACGCCGGCGTCCCCGAAGATGAAGATGGTCTCGCCCTGCTCGCTGAGGACGCCGGTGGAGTGGTCCAGCAGGCAGGCCAGGCTGCCCAGCAGGCCCAGGCTCTCGTTCCTGAAGCCCACCAGCTCCACGATGGTGTCCGTGTACATCTCCTCCAGCAACAGCTCCTCCTTCTGGGCATAGCACAGGATGAACTTGGAGTCGAGGCCCAGTTGCTGTCGCAGCTTCTGGGTGTACCTGCTCACTGGAGGGGGGGGGGGGGGGGAAGACAGCCAGTTCCATTGAAACTCTTTAAGTAATCTCTACACCCAACATGGGTCTCGAACTCATAACCCCGAGATCAAGAGCCTTATGTCCCCCTTGACTGGGCCAGCCAGGCATCCCCTGAAACTCCTATTGTTGAGGCAGAGATTGCCATAACCATTCTTTTGCTTATCACTCTGCTCTGAAAACAACGGGTAGTCTTACAAAACTACATGCCAACACTTCTGGTGAGAAAATACATTTGACATTAATCCCGATTATAAATGAGCTGTGCCAAATCGCCAAAACGGAGTAAACTGAGATGAAAACTAGCCTTTTTCAACCTGAGGGTCACTGACTTAGCGCCTGCCCACAGGGGAGCTGGCAGTAACATGCTCTCATGGGCGTGGACTTAAGCAAACCTGAGCTAGAGATGGGCCTTACACAGAGAGGGAGGTGGTCCTTCCCCAGACAAGAGGCTGTTCAATAAATGCCTTGCAGATACTTTGGTGGGTGGGGGGCTAGGCGGTTAGTGGGTTAAGCTTCCCAGTTGGGCTCCGGTCAAGATCTCACGGTTCGTGAGTTCAAGCCCCGCACCGGGCCCCACGCTGGCGGCACAGAGCCTGCTTGGGATTCTTTCTCTGCCCCTCCCCCACTCATGCAGGAGAGCTCTTTCTCTCAAAATAAATAAACTTTAAAAATACTTTGGGATTTTAATTATAATTCAGGTACAAAAATGAGACATAAATGCCCATTTCCAAATTCATCTATAACTTTTTCCCATCAACTTAGACCAACTTGGCTGCCTGCTTAAAATTTGTGAATTACATTTTTTATAGCTTTCGTAAGGCATAACTTACATACTATAAACTCACATATTTTACAATAGGCATTGTATACTACTCAACGATTTTTTACTCAATTTGCAAAGTTATGCAAACACCGCTACAATCCAGTTCTAAAACATCTCCATCATAAGCCCACTTCTAGCCAATCTCTGCCCCTGGCCCTAGGCAACTACCAATCTTCTTTCTGTCTCTATTATTAGTTTGCCTTTTCTGGACATTTCATATAAACAGAATCACGCAATATATAGTCTTTCATGTCTGGCTTTGCAGAGTGACTCATACTTTAAAAGCAATACTAAAGTAGCTGGTTAAAGGAACCAGTGGAGACATCTTTTGAAAGAATTATTCATCACAGGCAGGAACATTTTTCTTTTCTCCTGTGGAAGGAAACAGAATGAAGCAGGAAGGGGCATTAAGTGCTAACAGTGGCCACAGGTATCTGCCAGAGCTTGGCCCTGACATTGCTGGTTGGCCTGGTTTCCCCTAAACACACACACCTGATTTTTCTGGGACTTTGTCCTTTTTTTTCTGTGTTCAAGGTCAAACTAGGTTCTTTAAACATCAGAGTCTGGGACCCTGGTGCGAGGATATTTTCAACAAGTGTCTCAAACTGGAGAGAGCACAGGCATGGAGAGAAGACTCCCTGGTTCCCAGACCAGATCATGGCCCCGATTACGTGGGCTCACTGCAGCTTGAACTGCTCTTGTCCTTATCACCATGCGCAAATACACATTTTTGTGATTACCGTCGGGGCTCCTTCACTGGCCTCTGAGCTCCCTGAAAACAAGAACCACGTCTGATGTGCTCCACACGGAACCCGTGGCACCAACACAATGCCTTTGCCCATAGTGGGTACATCATTAATACCTGTTGGACTAACGGATTAGCTAATGCAGTACCACTGTGCTTTGGAAATAAGGACTGGCAAGTGGAGGTGACAGAAGAATAATTTGCCCAGAATAAATCCCCCAACGAATAAGAATCCTGGGCCAGATGTCTTCCTACAGACCATGTGAAGACGAGTTAATACCTATTCTTCTCGAACTGTTCCAAAAAAAATTGAAATAGAAGGAAAACTTCCAAACTCATTCTCCAAAGCCAGAATTGCCTTGATTCCAAAATTAGACAAAGACCCCAGTAAAAAGGAGAAGTATAGGCCCATATCCCTGATGAACATGGATGCAAAAATTCTCGACAAGATACTAGCAAATTGAATTTGACAATACATTAAAAGAATTATTCACTGGGGCATCTGGGTGGCTCAGTCGGTTAAGGGTCTGACTCTTGATTTCAGCTCAGGTCATGATCTCACAGTTTATGAGTTTGAGTCCCGCATCAGGTTCTGCGCTGACAGTGTGGAGCCTGCTTGGGCTTCTCTCTCTCCTTCTTCATCTCTCTCTGCCCCTCCCCTGCTTGTGTGCTCTCTCTCTCTCAAATAAATAAACTTTAAGAAAAAAAAAAAAGAATTATTCACCATGATCAAGTGGGATTTATTCCTGGGCTGCAGGGCTGGTTCAATATTCACAAATCAATCAACGTGATACACCACATTAATAAAAGAAAGGATAAGAACCATACGATCCTCTCGGTAGATGCAGAAGATGTATTTGACAAAATCCAGCATCCATTCTTGATAAAAACCCTCAACCAAGTAGGGACGGATGGAACATACCTCAACATTAATTGTTGCCATTAACTGTACCCCAAACGTAAAGGTCATATATGAAAGACCCATTGCTAATATCATCCTCAACGGGGAAAAACTGAGAGTCTTTCCCTTACGGTTAGGAACAAGACAAGGATGTCCACTCTCACCCTTACCATTTAACATAGTACTGAAAGTTTTAGCCTCAGCAATCAGACAACAAAAAGAAATAAAAGGCATCCAAATTGGCAAGGAAGAAGTCAGACTTTCACTATTTGCAGGCAACATGAAACTCTATGTAGCAAACATGAAAGACTCACCAAAAAAATTGCTAGAATACATGAATTCAGCAAAGTCACAGAATATAAAAACCAACATGGGGGCGCCTGGGTGGCTCAGTCAGTTGAGCGGCCGACTTCGACTCAGGTCATGATCTCGCGGTCCGTGAGTTCGAGCCCCGCGTTGGGCTCTGTGCTGACAGCTCAGAGCCTGGAGCCTGTGTCAGATTCTGTGTCTGCCTCTCTCTGACCCTCCCCCGTTCATGCTCTGTCTCTCCCTGTCTCAAAAATAAATAAACGTTAAAAAAATTTAAAAAAAAAAAAAAAAAAACCAACATGCAGAAATCTGTTGTGTTTCTATACACCAATAACGAAGCAGCAGGAAAAAACAAATCAAGGAATCAATCCCATTTGCCATTAATTGTACCCCGAACAATAAGATATCCAGGAATAAACCTAACTAACTAAAGAGGAGATCTTTGGAAAGATTTTAAAGAGGAAAAAAATTCATTCTTGAATTTGTGCAACCATTAAACTGTCTATATAGGTCAGGACAGTAAGTAACCAAGAGGTCACGAGAGAGGCCGTTCCCACAATTGCACAGGCCTCTATACAGATCAGACCAGCTATGTGTGCTCGGTTCAGTCACAGTCCCCAGGCTGCCCTTGGACAACAGGCAACACAACACTGGGCCTACTGCCTGATGTAGAGGCCAGGGCTGACCGTGGTGGACCACGCTTTCATGCGCTGCTGGGCCCACACACCGCAGCATTTCCAAACCCCCGGGCCTTGCTTGCTTAGTGTCTGCAGTCCCCCTGGGGAGGACTCGTACCTGGGTCGGTGTTGACGACAACTCTGCTCCGAATGAGCTCGGAGGGGGAGAAGCCAGTCTCCAACAGCCAAGGCCTGAGATCCACGTAAGCATCTGCAAGTTGCTGGAGCACGTAGAGGAAGAACTCGGACACTTCCTCGCCCTTGCTCTGTACCAGGTCCAGAATTTTGCGAACCTTAGTAAGAAATTAGACCACACAGCTCTAAGAAACCAGGAGGCTTCCATGAACCCAAAAGTAAAAAGGTCGGACTGGCCCAAGAGGTGTGCCCACCCCCAGGATTCTTCCTGTGTCTCCTTGTCCCTCTTCACCTAACACTACTGCCGGCCAGGAATGAGTGTTGCAGGGAGAAAGTTACCTCTTGGGCATAATGAGGTGGGTGCTGGGCCACACAGCAAGGGGCTAACAGACCCCCATGGAAGTTACACCCTAAAAAAGGCTTTTTGTATTATTCAAAATGCACAAAAAAATCATGTAAGTCAGTTACTGTGCTTCCCCCAGAAGCCCTCTGTCTCCTCAGAGCCTGGCAGGATCACGTGACAAACAAGTTCTGTCACTCCTTGACCCAAAGAGTGTTCAGTCTTGCAATTCTCTTTTTTAGGAGATGACACAAAGCTAAAATGAAACTAAGGGCTGTTAAGACCTCCTCCAGTGGCGTATGGAAAAGTCTTTACTGTGGACCCAGCCTGGGACACAGTTGTTCCCAAATCAGAGGCAAGGCCATTCTCAGAGCCTTACCCAGCAGTGAGCAGCTCTCTGGAGTCTAAAGGCACTGAATGAACATCACTGCTAAGGTGTGAGGTGGTCATTTTCTTTTTCTCTCCTCCTACTCGAAAGTGGATTGAAATCAACCAGTTTGGGAAGCAGTACACAGAGCGAGGAGAGCAGAGACGTAAGAGGAGTCTGCTCTCAATGCGCACACAAAAAGCAAAATGTGCAATTGTGTAATCAGCTGATAACCCCAGCGTTTCTGTTTTATCAACGACCCCAGTGGGAAATTCCGCCAATGTACTAAACTCCCAGAGGTCCTCACTCAGATCAGCGGGAGAAGCCCCTTCTGGCTACCAGCCCCTGTCACCCGCACCTTGTCAGGCTGTGTGGGGCAGGCACACACGATCTCCGCATCTTCAGAGGAGAAGTAGTCATTCTTCAGCAAGTTGTCCACCAGACACTGGGTGTTGCGGATGTGAGTGACCAGAAGTTCCCGGTTGATTTTCAACAACTTAACGTGGGAGTGAGACTCTGATGGAATGATTCCCATCTCACCGTGGCCCTGCTTTTCCATGGCTAAAGGAGCAAGCAGCTACTTTGCCCAAATTCATCTTTGGCTACACGTATCTTCCTGGCAGAAGGGCAATCAGGATCCAGGGCACCCGCCTCTCTCTCCGTGATGCCCCTGAAGAGACCAACGAAGTCACCAGTGAAACCAAAGCCATGGGAAAGATCCCTCCCTGCCCTTTGGTCCTGGAATTTCTCTACTTCAAGCAGGAGGAGTCATGCTTAAGATGGTGATCTGAGATGTATTAAAGAAAAAAATCTTAATTGAATGGCTTCCGCTTGTGGGTTACATGCCTAGAGAGAGTGACCAGAAATATATAGCAAATATACAGCAAAACTTGTTTATTTCCTTTTGAATAAAACAAAAGTGTGCTTCAATCCTAGCCTGGAATAGGGATGGAAAGATATATTACTTTCCATAAAAAGGTTAACCGGGACTGGAGGTTTCCACATACCCCAAGAGGGGAGCACCCAGAATTGGGAGCAAAGGAGCCATGGGGTGGGAGGGGTTGTTGTGGGGGGCAGGGTCTGAGCGAAAAATGGCCTGAGGAGGGAGACAGGCGGCATGAAGTCTCCTGTGGTAGCAAAGCCTCCAGGAACCTGGGCACAGTGACGTCTCAGTCATTACTGCCCATTGTGGATTGTGCCGTAGCCCTCCTGCACCCCTGTTCTAGCTATCCTCATACCTCCAGCAAAGTCTGCCATATACAAGCACCTCAGGCAATGAAGGAGGAGCAATGGCCGTGTGTGGAATGCAATGGGGCAGGGGGAGGGCAAGAAGGAAGGTGACATGGACTTCAAGTGGCAGCTGACCAGGAAAGGCCATCTCCCTGGAAACCCTTGAAACCCTTGTGCACCTGCTGAACCTTCTGTCTGGGTAGAAATAGGGACCCAAGCCATTTTATGTGGGTATTAAAAACTAACTTGGGGGGCACCTGGGTGGCTCAGTCAGTTGAGCGTCCGACTTCGGCTCAGGTCATGATCTCACGGTTTGTGGGTTTGAGCCCCGCGTCGGGCTCTGTGCTGACAGTGTGGAGCCTGCTTGGGATTCTGTTTCCCTCTCTCTCTGCCCCTACCCTGCAAATGCTCTCTCTCAAAAGAAAGACAAACAAACATTAAAAATTAAAAAAAAAAAAAAACAAACACAACTAACTTGGGTTCACCTGAGCTAGATGAGATAAATAAACCTTAAAAAAAAATTTAAAAACCTAACTTTAAAACCTAATTTGAGCTACCCCAAATTGTGCTGATTATCTTTCTTGTTCCCTAAGATCCTGTGGCCACTTCTCCACTCATCCTTGTGTATATAAAATGGGTCATCATCTTAGAAGCAGAAAGGCCCTGACCTGGCCACTCAGTCCCTCATCTAGGTAGGAAAACTCACAGATTCAGACAGTTTTTAAACTTTTTGTTGTGCCCTGCCTGCCCTCCCCCCACCACCACCACCGCCACAGCCACAAATGACAGACCTGTAAACACAGCATCATTCATGTTTTACGAGCCCACGTCCATTAACATTCAAGTCCAGCGGTTCTCAGCTTTTTCCCCCAAGTCACATATGAGGCTCCTGGTCTTTGACACGCTTCCAGTTTTCCTTATTTTACTTATCAATTTGCTAAACATTGCAAGCCTTCCAGAGATTTCCCAGTGGGACCCCACGCAATAACTTTCCTTTTATAACCTGAGTGACTGAGCAGGACAGACTACACTTGAACACTCTAAGCAGCAGGAGGCCAAGACATCTTTACCAAAAAAAACCAAAACAAAACCTTTCAGGGATGGAAATGATTGGTTAGTTACTGTTCTAGTAACATGCTTACCTCTTAGATGTTAACGCAGCCTTTTCTGCTGAGGTCAACTGTATGCCCCATTTTAGGATCCACAGCTTTGGGAAACTGGTTCCCTGAAGGGACACCAGGTGATAATATTAAATTTATATTAGGGGTTAACGATACCTTTTCAAGTTTCTGGTCTTATTCTTTGAAGTAAGTCAGAATATTTTAGAACAACATTCTCTCCTTAAATCTTCCATTTCCAACTCCTTTCTGGAACCTGCAAAATAAAAAAAAAATTTTCCTTGAAAATACTATTGCAATGAATGGCGAACAAACAAATGAAATTGACGACTAGATAGTTTCGAACCCAGAACTCAAGGATGCTGGGTACCACCTGGAGGGTCTTCCTCAGGGCCATGTTTTCTACATGTCATTCAGACAACACACTCACCTTTTTTTTTTTTTTTGGCCATAATTGAGTCCTACCTGTACTTTATTTGCTTCACTTTGTGCTTTAAATTGACTGTTTTATTCTATTTTTTGTTTTACTTCTAGTATAGTTACTAAACAGTGTAATAGTAGTTTCAGGGGTAGAACAGATTGATTCACCACTTCCATACATCCGTCACCTGTCACCCAGCGCTTATCACAGCAAGTGCACTCCTTAATCCCCATAAATAAACTATTTCGAAACCCAGATTAATTTTTTTTTTTTTTTTGAGTAGGCTTCCCACCCAGCACAGAGCCTAATGTGGGGCTTGAACTCATGACCCTGAGATCGAGACCTGAGCTGAGAACACTAAGCCACCCAGGAGCCCCAACACTCAGATTCATTATTTTATTTATTTTATTTTATTTTATTTATTTTATTTTATTTTATTTTATTTTATTTTATTTTATTTTATTTTATTTATTTTATTTTATTTTAAT
>NC_064816.1:117046643-117113525 GCF_023721935.1 Panthera uncia
TTTATTTTATTTTATTTTAATTATATGAAATTTATTGTCAAATTAGTTTCCATAACAGATTCATTTTAATTTTTTTTTTTAATGTTTATTTATTTTTGAGACAGAGAGAGACAGAGCATGAACGGGGGAGGGTCAGACAGAGAGGGAGACACAGAATCTGAAGCAGGCTCCAGGCTCTGAGCTGTCAGCACAGAGTCCGACGCGGGGCTCAAACTCACGGACCGTGAGATCATGACCTGAGCGAAGTCGGACGCCCAACCGACTAAGCCACCCAGGTGCCCCATAACAGATTCATTTTAAAGGAAATTTTATACTGCCATTGTAAGTGAAAACTATCACTTTCGATAAGTAGAAAGTTACACAAAAATAAATCCGTCGGAAATAAAACCATGCTGTTGGATTCCAGCTCAACGGTGCTGCCTGGAGAGATCCGAGGTCTGAGGCCTGAGGCCTGTGTGCTCTTAGAAACATTTGAGGCCATTAAAGACACAGTAGGACAAAACTGAGCCTTTTCCCCCCCTTTGGTGATAATCCTAAATCTGAGAGAACTGGAAAGGGAACTGCCCACTTCACGATGCTGTATTTTGCCGGCCACCACTCCTGCCAAAGGCGGCTTGAGATGGGTGTTACCTATCATCTGTTCAAACCTAATCTGCATCCATCTGCAATAAGGGTCCAGTTTTACTCATGGCTCTAGCCTCTTCTGAGCCTGCGATTCCCACAAAACCAATGATCTCTCCCCTCAGGCTGCCCCATAATAGTCCCACAGACATTTCTACTGCTTACCATCAAAGGCAGAAACTTCAGTCGCCTGATTTAGAGCCACTTAAGCAAAGCAACAAATTATGTGCCAGCCAGCTGGCAAGGGGGCTATTGTACTATAATTTCCAAAGCCCTGGTTTGAGATTTAATCAGATTTGCAGAATGAGCTCAATTCAGCAGGAACTTATGGTAAAGAAAGCTGAACCTGCCCAGGTATACAGAATCCAAGGGTAGACGGAATATATACCATAGGACACGATAGAGAAATTCAGTTCACAGGCATCTGGAATACCAAGCAGAGTCAGGGATCTCCTGGCCCCAACAGGGCACCCATTACTATCTTCGCCTGGTAAAAGGTGGGTCTGGCTAATGAGGCCAGTCTAGTTGTCACTTCCAGGCAAACAGAAGACCAAGGTTGGCCAGGGTCAGGTTTGGTGAGCTGGGCCTGCTCTGATGGGTGGGGCTCTCCCGGGCAGTGGTGCAGAGCCAAGAAGACAGAAGGTGGAGATCCTGGTGAGGCATGTCCAAGAAACAACCATAGAAAACATGAAGCCAATGGAGGTGGCCGGAAAAACTAGACAGACCCATGGCAGAATAAAAGAGGAAGATGAAGCAGAGGAACGGAGCAGAAAAGGTCAGGGAAGGGCCAGTCTCCCACCTAAAGCCATCTCTTGTGACAAAGGCAAGCGGGGGTGGAGCCTATTGGTGGGGAGGGAGCCTCTTGGGAGCTGAGGGGTTTAGATGGCACCCCCACCCACTCCTCTTCTTCCTGGCTTTCTGATCTTCCCTCAGAGAGGTTTAGTTCCCAGGTAACGGAATGCCAGGGTCCATCCACCACCTTAGGCTCCTTATGGAAATCTGTGCCCAGGTCCCATCTTGGAATTTGATCTTCTAAGCTAAATATAAAGTCTGCAGAGCCAATCAATCAATCAATCAATCAATGGCTCAGGGAAGCTTCTCTGAAGAAAACAAAGCAAGTATTGGGGAAAGGCAGGCATTCAAAGGAAAAAAGAGGTAGAGACAGGAGAGAGACATTCTGTAAGACTATACAGCAGATGGTTGACTAGAAATGAAACGCAAGCCACATGTGCAATCTAAGATTTCCCAGTAGCCACATTAATAAATGTCAAAAAGAATCAATTTTAATGTTTTATTTAACCCAATGTATTAAATATATTATTGCAATATGTAATCAAGATAGAATTAAGGAAATATCTTACATTCATTTTTTTTTTTCATACTAAGACTCTGAAACCCAGTGTGCATTTTATACTTAGACCACTTCTCGGTTTGGACCAGCCACACATCAAGTGTTCGCCAACTACATGTGGCCAGGGGCTACTGCGTTGGCACAGCTGTAGAGGAAGCACTGGATGCTGGCATAGGAAGACATCAGAGCTCCTCCCTGTCCCTGTTCCATTTTATTTTTTTTTATTTTTTTATTTTTTCAAAAAAATTTTTTTTAATGTTTATTTATTTCTGAGACAGAGAGAGACAGAGCATGAGTCGGGGAGGGGCAGAGAGACAGGGAGACACAGAATCCGAAGCAGGCTCCAGGCTCTGAGCTGCCAGCACAGAGCCCGACGCAGGGCTCGAACTCATGGACCGCGAGATCATGACCTGAGCCGAAGTCGGCTGCTCAACTGACTGAGCCACCCGGGCGCCCCTCCCTGTTCCATTTCAAATACCGATGCCAGGAATGACTGAATTGGCTTTCAGCTTAGTTTTGCAGAAAGTCAGTGAGGCAGGTAGTTAAAAAAGTGAGGTCGCTGATAGTTCTGCCAGCTCAGAAAGGAAGTAAGTACTGGTTTATAGACCTACTGGTTTATAGTCAGTGTACAATTCCTTTCAACTATCCCATACAAATTTACAGCTTTTTATGTTTCCAAAGATTAAAACTAAGAACTATTTTTTATCAAAGCATTTTTGTGAGGGGCGCCTGGGTGGCTCAGTTGGTGAAGCGTCTAACTTTAGCTCAGGTCGTGATGTCCCAGTTTGTGGGTTCGAGCCCCGGGTCAGGCTCTGTGCCGACAGCTCAGAGCCTGGAGCCTGCTTCGGATTCTGTCTCCCTCTCTCGGCCCTTCCCCGCTCACACTCTCTCTCTCTCTCCCTCCCTCTCAAAAATAAATAAATATGAAAAAAATGTGTTTTCAAATGCTATAGATAGTATAATGAGACGTTCACACACCATGGGTAGGAATGTACCCTGGTGGAGAACATCTGGGAACCCATTTGACAGAACATATGAAGAGCCTGTGAGAAGTTCGTTTTAGTGATTTCCCATTCTAGAGACCTGTCCTCTGCAAATATTTCCTATTCTAGAAGTCTGCTTTCTGAAAAGATTCAGAGGCTCTGACAATTTTGTGGGGTTTTTTTTTAAACAGTTTTCTTCTGCTTCTAGCTGTAATACAGTAGCTTATGACTCCCACAGAGGTCAACTGCAGGTGAAGTGATCAACAAATTGGGGTATAATCATACAGTACAGCGCTATTCGATAATAAATATGAATGATACAACACGAATATCACAGATATTATGCTAAGAGAAACCAGACTCAAAAGACTCTGAATGATTCCATTCATACGATTCCAAAAATCTGACCTAGAAATCAGAGCAGTGGTTCCCTGGGGTGGGGGGTGGGAAGACAGGAGAAACTGCCTGCATAGAGAAACACGAGAAATTTCTGGGGAGACAGAAATGTCCTTTATCTTTTTTTGATAAGTTTTTTTTTAATGTTTATTTTTTGAGAGAGAGAGTGAGTTCTGCAGCTCTGTGGAGGGTAGGGAGCCATTTTGGCAGAGACAGGACAGAGAGAGAGAGGGAAAGTGTGGCACATGGAGATTGCACAAGAAGAGCACTTCCACCGGAAAGGAGCTGGACGGAAAGAGTGCAAACACTCACAGGGCGCTTGACAAGAAATCTGTCCCCCAAAACCATTGATGGGTAGGAAGGAGAGGGTTTCAGTTCTACCAGGATTCTATAAACAGTGGAGGGCAGAATCTGAAGGTTCAGAGCTCATTAACTGGTGGCGCTCCAGTGATAGAGTAGGGCAAAACCCCAGGAGTGGGCAGCACAGTCTGAGGGTTCCCTGTGTCTGGTGGGGAGAAGCTGTTCCCCTGCTTGGAGTACATGTGGTAGAGGCCATATGGCCTCCTCACAGGCAAAGTTTTCAGTGGACCCCAGAGAGAAGCCACGTTTGCTGGTATTGGGACAAAGACTTTAGAGTGTGGCAAATTGGCACTGGGTAGGTGTTGTGATTTGCCATAGACTTTTTTTCCCTCTATTCTATCAAGCTTCTTTCAACAAGCAGACTGAAACACACCTAGGATCAAGCTTCCTTTTTTTGATTTTGTTTTTAATTTTTACATTTTTATTTTTTATTTAATTTTTTTCTTCCTCCAAAATGACAAGATGGAAGAATTCACCCCAAAAGAAAGAATAGGAATACATGACAGCCAGGGATTTAATCAACACAGATGTAAGTAAGATGTCTGAACTAGAACTTAAAACCATGATTATAAGAATACTAGCTGGGGTTGAAAAAAGCATAGAAGACACCAGAGAATCCCTTTCAACAGAGATAAAAGAACTAAAATCTAGTCAGGCCAAAATAAAAAATGTTGTAACTGAGATGCAATCTTGAAGGAATGCCGCGATGGTAAGGATGGATGAAGTAGAGTGGTGAATCAGTGATATAGAGGATAAAATTATGGAAAATAATGAAGGAGAAAAAAAGAGGGAAACGAAGGCAAAAGCATGATATAAAACTTAGAGAACTCAGTGACTTATCAAAAATTAATAACATTTGAATCAGAGGAGTCCCAGAAGATGAAGAGAGAGGAAAAGGGGCAAAAGGTTTATGCAAGCAAAGTATAGTGGAAAACTTTCCTAATCTGGGGAAGGACACGGATATCAAAATCCAAGAAGCACAGAGAACTCCCATTAGATTCAACAAAAACCAACCATCACCAAGGCATATCATAGTCAAATTCACAAAATACACAGAGAAGGAAAGAATTATGAAAGCAGAAAGGGGAAAAAAGTCCTTAACCTACAAGGGATGACAGATCAGGTTCACAGCAGATCTGTCCACAGAAACTTGGCAGGACAGAAGGGAGTGGCAAGATATATTCAACGTGCTGACTCAGAAAAATATTCAGCCAAGAATTCTTTATCCGGCAAGGCTGTCATTCAAAATAGAAGGAGAGATAAAGACTTTCCCAGATAAACAAAAACTAAAGGAGTTTGTGACCATTAAACCAGCCCTGCAAGAAATTTTAAGGGAACTTTTTGAGTGGAGAAGAAACTAAACAAAACAAAAAAGACCAAAAGCAACAAAGAAAGGACCAGAGAACATGACCAGAAACACCAATTCTACAAGCAACACAATGGCACTAAATTCATATCTTTCAGTACTCACTGTAAATGTAAATGGAATAAATACTCCAATCAAAAGACACAGGATATCAGAATGGATAAGAAAACAAGACCCATATATATGCTGCCTACAAGAGACTCATTTTAGACCTAAACACACCTGCAGATTGAAAGTAAGGTAATGGAGAACCATCTATCATGCTAATGGACATCAAAAGACAGCTGAAGTAGCCATACTTATATCAGACAAACTAGATTTTAAAACAAAGGCTGTAACAAAAGATGAAGAAGGGCATTATATCATAATTAAGGGGTCTATCCACCAAGAAGGTCTAACAATTATAAATATGTATGCCCCCAGCTTGAAACAACCCAAATATATAAGTCAATTAATCACAAACATAAAGAAACTCATTCATAATAATACCATAATAGTTAGGGACTTTACACCCCCATTTACATCTAAGCAGAAAAATCAGCAAGGAAACAATGGCTTTGAATGACACACTGGACAAGATGGGCTTCATAGATATATTCAGAACATTTCATCCTAAAGCAGCAGAATACAGATTATTCTCAAGTGCACATGGAACATTCTCCAGAATAGATCACACACTGACCGGGTCACAAATCAGCCTTCAACAAGTACAAAAAAACTGATATCATACCATGCAGATTTTAAGACCACAGTGCTATGAAACTTGAAATCAACCACAAGAAAAAATTTGGAAAGACCACGAATACTTGGAGATTAAAGAACATCCTACTAAAGAATGAATGGGTTAACCAAGAAATTAAAGAGGAAATTAAAAGGTACATGGAAGCCAATGAAAATGAAAACACAACAGTCCAAAACCTCTGGGACGCAGCAAAGACAGTCATAAGAGGAAAGTATATAGCAATCCAGGGCTTCCTTAAGAAGGAATAAATGTCTCAAATACACAACCTAATCTTACACCTAAAGGAGCTGGAAAAAGAACAGCAAATAAAGCCCACAACCAGCAGAAGAAGGGAAATAATAAAGATTAGAGCAAAAACCAATGATATCAAAATCAAAGAAACAGTAGAAGAGATCAACAAAACCAGGAGCTGATTCTTTGAAAGAATTAACAAAATTAATAACCCCCTAGCCAGATTTATCAAAAAGAAAAAGGACCCAAATAAATAAAACCATGAATGAAAGAGGAGAGTTCACAACCAACAACAAAGAAATACAAACAATAATAAGAGAATATTATGAGCGATTATATGCCAACAAATTGAGCAATTTAGAAGAAATGGACAAATTCCTAGAAACACATAAACTACCAAAACTGAAACAAGAAGAAATTGAAAATGTGAACAGACCTATACCCAGGAAATAAATTGAATCAGTAATCAAAAATCTCCCAACAAACAAGAGTCCAGGGCCGGAAGGCTTTCCAAGGGAATTCTACCAAACATTTAAAGAAGCGTTGACACCTATTCTTTTGAAGGTGTTCCAAAAAATAGAAATAGAAGGAAAACTTTCAAACTCCTTCTACAAGGCCAGCATTACCTTGATCCCAAAACCAGACAAAGACCCCACTAAAAAGGAGAACTACAGACCAATTTCCTTGATGATCATGAAGGCAAAAATTCTCAACAAGAGACTAGCAAACCAAATCCAATAATACATTAAAAGAATTATTTACCATGATCAAGTGGGATTTATTCCTAGGCTGCAGTGCTGGTTCAATATCCACAAATCAATCAACTTGATACATCACATTAATGAAAGAAAGGATAAGGACCACATAATCTTCTCAACAGATGCAGAAAAAGCATCTGACAAAATACAGCATCCTTTCTTGATAAAAACCCTCAACAAGGCAGGGATAGATATAACACACCACAACATCATAAAGGCCATATACCAAAGACCCACAGCTAATATCATCCTCAATGGGGAAAAACTGAGTTCCTTCCCTCTAAGGTCAGGAACACAACAGGGATGTCCACTCTCACCACTGTTGTTCAACATAGTGTGGGAAGTCCTCGCCTCAGCAATCAGACAACAAAAGAAATAAAAGGCATTCAAATTGGCAAGGAAGAAGTCAAACTTACACTCTTTGCAAATGACATGATATTCTAGGTGGTAAACCCAAAAGACTCTGCCAAAAAATTGCTAGAACTGATACATGGATTCAGCAAAGTATCAGAATATAAAATCAACGTACAGAAATCTGTGGCATTTCTATATGCCAATAATGAAGCAGCAGAAAGAGAAATCAAGGAGCCGATCCCACTTACAACTGCACCAAAAACCATATAATACCTTCAAATAAACTTAACCAAAGAGGTAAAAGTTATATATGCTGGAAACTATAGAAAGCTTATGAAAGAAATTGAAGAAGACACAAAGAAATGGAAAAACATTCCACACTCATGGACTGGAAGAATATTGTTAAAATGTCAATATTACCCAAACCAATCTACATATTCAGTGCAATCCCTATCAACACCAGCATTCCTCACAGAGCTAGAACAAACAATCCTAAAATTTATATGGAACCAGAAAAGACCCCAGATGCCAAAGTAATTAATTTCCCCCAAAAGGAAAAGAAAAATTAGGTATATCCTCACCAAGAAAGAGCTGGCATAGCTACATTAAAATTAAATAAGGGAAGAAATGTTACTAGAGGTAGAAAAACATTTTATAATGATAAAATGATCTATTTTAAAGGACAATACAAAGATTTTAATTTGTATGTACCTAGTAACATATTTTCAAAATAATAAAGCAAAAATTGGGGCACCTGGGTGGCTCAGTCAGCAGATAGATCCTCTGACTTCAGCTCAGGTCATGATCTCATGGTTTGTGAGTTCGAGCCCCACATCAGGCTCTCCGCTGTCAGTGCAGAGCCTGCTTCAGATCTTCTGTCCACCCTCACCTCACTACCCCTACCCCTGTTGCACTCTCTCTCTCTCTCTCTCTCTCTCAAAAATAAACACTTAAAATAATAATAATAATAATAATAAAGCAAGAATCGGCAATCCTAAAAGGAGAAATAAACAAATCCACAATCACAATGGAGTTTTTTTTAAGTTTATTTATTTATTATTGAGCGAGAGTGAGAGCGAGAGAGAAAGCACACAAGCTAGAGAGAGGTAGAGATTGGAGACAGAATCCAAAGCAGGCTCCAGGCTCTGAGCTGTCAGCACAGAGCCTGACGCGGGACTTGAACTCATGAATGGTGAGATCATGACCTAAGCTGAAGTCAGACACTTAACTGACTGAGCCACCTAAGTGCCCCACAATGGAGGACTTTAATACATGCTTCAGAGTAACTGAAAGAAAACACCACAAAAATTAACAGCCAGTAAGAACATGGAGAATCTGAACAGAATAACAAGTCTTCTAACTGACATCTATAAAACATGTACCCAACAGCAACAGAATGCCTCACATTAAACTGACATATCATAAAGCAAGTTCTTAACATATTTTTTTTTAATGTTTTTATTTATTTTTGAAGGAGAGAGAGACCGAGCATGAGCAGGGGAGGAGCAGAGAGAGAGGGAGACACAGAATTTGAAGCAGGCTCCAAGCTCCGAGCTGTCAGCCCAGAGCCCGACGCGGGGCTCGAACTCACAAACTGGGAGATCACGACCTGAGCCAAAGTCGGACGCCTAGCCTACTGAGCCACCCAGGTGCCCCTTAACATATTTTTTAAAGTTTATTTATTTATTTTTTAGAGAGAGAGAGAATTCCAAACAGGCTCTGCACTGCTCCAATGCAGAGCTCGAACTCAGAAACTGTGAGATCATGATCTGAGACGAAGTTAAGAGCCAGATGCTTAACCGCCTGAGCCACCCAGGTGCCGCTTAGCACATTTTAAAGGACTGAAATCATTCAGAATATATTCTCTGACCATAGTGGAATCAAGCTAGAAATCAAAAATAAAAAGACACCTAGAAAATCCCCAAATCAACTGGTCAGAGAATAGAAATTAGAAAATATTTTGAACTGCATGATAATGAAAATACAACACACCAAAAATACAACACGTGTGGGATACAATTAAAGAACTCATAGAAATGTATAGACTTACATGCACATATTAGAAAAGAAAAACAAAAATTCTATCTACAAAGTGGGTTTAGGGGGAACATATGTCAACCTAACAATGAAGGTCATATATGAAAACCCCACAGTGACCATCATACTCCATGGTGCGAAACTGAGAGCTTTCCCTTTAAGGTCAGGAATTTATTTAGAACAACAAGCAGATGAGGACAAGCACATGGTCAGTGCAGGTCTCTGTGTTCTCTAGCTACCCCCACACCCTCCTTCACTGGCCAGCGGCCAGGAGAAGCTGGAGGGGAAGTGGGTCTGGAGTGGCAAAAAGCTACACTTTCCAGAGAGTGCTCCTGTAAGTCAGTCTTACTGCAAAAGGGTCAGCAGGGCGCCTTCCCAGCTGAGGAGCACAGTGAGAGTGAGCAGGCCTCCTGGAGAGTGGAGACCTCCGTCCATTTCATTTGTTCATTTACACTCATCTTGCACAAAGGCAACTGGACCCCTGCCCTCAAGGGGGCTCACAGACAAGAGAAACAGCACAAACAGAAATCTAGCTGTTCACCAAATGCAAAGAAAACAAACTAATAGAAGAACGGAGGAAACAAAGCAAAGACTTCTGCCTGAGGTAAAGTTGGAACCCTAGAACGGAGTGAGGTCTGTGCTAGCCAAAAGTCTGCAAACGGCAAGCAAGGCCCAGGGTGCTTAGAAGAGCCCTGCGACCGACCTGCTGTCAGAAGGCATGTGATGAGGTCACAGGAACACATTGGACAAAGTATCACTTAGAAAGGAGCCCCACTTGGGGGTGCCTCTGTGGCTCAGTCTATTAAGCATCCCACTTCAGCTAAGGTCATGATCTCCAGGTCTTCTCCCCATCTGTGAGTTCGAGCCCCACATGGGGCTCGGAGCTGACAGCTCAGAGCTTGGAGCCTGCTTTGGATTCTGTGTCTCCCTCTCTCTCTGCCCCTCCCCTGCTCACAGTGTTTCTTTCTCTCTCTCTCTAAAAATAAATGAACATTTTTTAAAAATTGAAAGAAAAAGAAAGAAAGAAAGAAAGAAAGAAAGAAAGAAAGAAAGAAAGAAAGAAAGGAGTCTCACCTGGGGAAAGAACAACTGGGACTCACATGCAGAGACTGAGCGACTTCTGTTCCCCTTTCATCCTGGAATCACGGGGAGGCCCTTCCCCTACATTCAGTTTCACTTTCTAAAGAGGGATTTTGCCCAGTCCTGCGGCTTTCTTCCTTTTCTACTATCCCAAGAGACCCTGAAAGTAAATGCGCACTCTTTGTAACTAAGATAAAAAACATTTTATAAAGATGCTCATCTCTATAGAGGTTTCTTTTTATGTTTGAATAACTTTCCCCCAGTAGGAAAGCAATTTATCTGCTCACTGTGGAAACTCTGGGAAATGCAATAAATAAATAAATAAATAAATAAATAAATAAAGAGGGAAAAAAAACCACATCACCTACACCACTGTTAACATTCTAGACTAACCTTCTACATTTTGGCATCATTTTATATATATATATATATATATATATATATATATATATATATATATATGCTGTCCCTTTACCATTATCTTGTGTTTCTGTGTAACCACCAAGGCCCTCTCTTGAGCTGCAGAAGCCAGTTTCTGACAGATGCTTTACTTCCCCGGTTTTTATTTTATAAAGAAAAATAAGAGCCACCTGCCACTCTTTGATCTTTTAAAGCCCGTAACTGAGAAATTCCATGTGCCAAACAAAGGATCAAACATGATGCCGGCTGGTGACACCTCCGCTGGCCTGGCCCTGCCTGCCTGAACCCCCACAGCAAATCCAGAAGCCTCCATCCGTGGCCAATCACAAGACAACACAGTATCGTCAACAGGACCTGCAGATGGGCCACCAGGGAACAGGCAGGGGAGGGGCACCGGAAAGACTCCAGGATGTCGGCCTCCCGTGTCCTTCTCCAGAGGTCGGGTGTCACGGGCTGCACTGCGTGGTGGCTCCAGCAGGGCACAGAAGGACCATCACTAACACTGAGTAAGCACTTTACTAGGGGCGTGGCATCCAGCCAAGGCTTTCCAGTACCTGCGAGAGATACAGTAACACAGGGCTAGATGTGGTCTCTAGAGCCAGCCAGGCCGAGGGACTGAATTTAAACCCTGTTCCCTTACTCATTAGCAAGCTAGCCGCAGCTTCTCTGAGCCTCAGTTTCCTCACAGTGACAGCCCCTGCCTCAAAGTGTTGCTACAAGGACTGAGTCATTATTCAAAGTGTCCAGACTGGGCATCAAGTAAAAATACTCAGTGATTATCACCTAATTTAATCTTCTCTATTATCTCCCTCAATTCTTCGGACAACCCTAGGTGGCAGAGGCCATTGTTATGGCCGATTCACAAATGAGAAAGCTGAGGCACACAGAGGTTAACTATCTTCCCAGAGTCACCGAGTTTATAACCTGACAGGGCAGACGGACAGAACACAAGATTTCAGTGTGGTGAGCACACCGAGTGAGAAATGAACCAAGAGTGCCAGTGAGATGTGCAGCGGCCCGCAGGCCTTCCTTGGGTCCCACTGGAGCCCTCTGCAGTGGCAGGTGGCCGGGAGACGTGCTCAGAGCCCCTGTCTCTTAGGAGCGTGAATGTGAGACACACTGAGACCCAGGAAACCCCCAGCACATGAGGACTGGGTCAGGGCTGCCCACTGCTGAGGGACACGATCTCCACAGCCACCCAGGGGTCATACTCCTTAAATCCCGTGTATCTTTATGATAAACCTCCGTGCACAGAGAGGACCTCAGTGTTATCTCCGAGTGAGATCGTGAGTTCCATGCAGCAGCTTTGCCCTGAGCAGAATCACCGAGCAGAGCCCGGGGGCAGAGGTCACCCTGCCCACGGCATAACTGTGCATGTCAGCTACCAAATTTGGCTTCTACCCCCACTGACAGGGCCTCAATCAAGAACAGAAGCCTCAAGAAAATCTTTCCCCATAATCTACACTGATCCCATGATTTCACTCTTCGACACTCTGCTGCTGGGAATTCATCCTGTGCCTGGAATACTTGTATTTCAAGATAAATGACACAGCTTTCCACAAATTGGTGTTGCAATACCAGGCAAGATGAACAGATCCGAAGCCTATTCCTTCCAACATTCTTCAACAATGTAGCAGATGCAAACTGCTACATTGTGTAGTCAAGCCATTCTACAGGCATTTCTGCTGCTGTCGCTTTCGGAGGCTGGGAACACATACTAACAGAAGCAAAACCAAAGCCAGCTTCGCTGGCATCCAGCTGCTATGGAATCTGGCCAGGGCTATGAGCTCCTGTACCTATGCTGACCCCAGCGCCACCTACATCCCTCACTGCCCTCCCCCCCCACCCCCAGTTCAGTTCATTTCTCTGAGGTTATTTTTGTGAGAGAGAGAGAGAGAGAGGGAGAGAGAGGAGGGCGTGCACGTGTGAGAGGGGCAGAAAGAAGGAAACAGAAGATCTGAAGCAGGCTCCACACTGTGAGTGCAAAGCCTGATGCGGGGCTTGAACTCACAACCATGAGATCATGACCTGAGTAGAAATCAAGGGCTGCTTTGGGGGTGGGAGGGAGGGGAGGGTGGGTGATGGGTATTGAGGAGGCCACCTTTTGGGATGAGCACTGGGTGTTGTACGGAAACCAATTTGACAATAAACTTCATATACTGAAAAAAAAAAAAAAATCAAGGGCTGCTTAACCAACTGAGCCGCCCAAGTGCCCTTGTTCATTTCTCTAAATGTGAGTTCCCAAACAGGCTGGTGCTCCTTGAAAAATAGACACAGTGATAGAAGTAGGTGGCTCATTAAATAGTTTGGATTCTTGGGGCGCTCGGCTGGCTCAGTCAGTAGAGCGTGCAACTTCTGATCTCGGGGTTGGGAGTTTGAGCCCCACATTGGGTACAGAGCATTACTTAAAAATAAAATATTTAAAATACATAAATAAGTAGTTTGGACCCTCTTCCTAGGTACCAGGGAGGGTTACACTTCCCTACCCCCTTGAAGTCACTTGCTTTGAATCATGACCCACCAATAATGACAACAAGGACTGCCTCCTGCCACATTGGGACAGGCACAGTATGAGCAAGACACAAACCTGTTGTTTGAGCTGCTGAGATTTTGGAATTATCTGTAACCCAGCCCAGCCTGAGGGAGACCACGCTTTT
The DNA here is from genome assembly GCF_023721935.1 of Panthera uncia. Taxonomy (NCBI): domain Eukaryota; kingdom Metazoa; phylum Chordata; class Mammalia; order Carnivora; family Felidae; genus Panthera; species Panthera uncia. Next base: position 117,060,000 of record NC_064816.1, read on the forward strand.
GGACAAGAACAGCATTCAGCACGTTGAGAAACTGAGGCCCAGAGTGGAGAAGTGGGTTGTCAAAATCCAGACAGCTAGGCAGGGCTGGATGCACACCACGGCTCCCACCCTTCCTTCACAAGACGGCAGTTTCTGGAGGACAGGACCCCGGGACATTAAAGGACCACGCATAGTAAAGAGAAGTTGCTACAATTTTTTTTTTTTCAGATACCATAAAACTGACTGTATTTATGGAGTTCAGGGTTAGGTTAAAATAAAACACCACTCTCCGTCTCGCTCTGACTTACAGTCATCTATAAAAGAAGATACTAACGTATGAAGCAGAAAAAAGGCACACGAGCAAGTCCTGCATATCCTTGATTTCTACCGCAGCGGCCGCATCTGCTTGTTGTGGTCCCACATCCTGTCGTTTCACCCAGCTACCTGCCCAGTGCCAGAACCGCTGCACCTCAGCCCAGTCCACCGTCACCACGTCAGGACTGTCACGTGCGAACCATCGTCAGTGACGAAGACATACGTACTGGCACAGAAAGGTCTTCCAGACCTATCATCACTTGAAAAACACACACTGCTGGGGCACCTGGGTGACGATCTCGCAGTTCATGGGTTCGAGCCCTGCATCCCCATCAAATGAAGCGACAGGTCATGGAAACCAAGCAAACTCAGAGGAGATGCTACGACTCTTTCTGGGCACCTGTGAATAAAAGAAATGCTCTTTCTGGTTTGGTGAAATATCACAGTCAAGCTGACAGGTTTGTGGGCGGGAACAATTTTATTTTGTCTTCAATTTGGTAGGAGGCTGTCCACTCATGGTATTGCCACTTAACTCCGGTTTGAAATAAGGAATCAAAAGTGAAAATATCAATTCTCACGAAAAAAATTACAGAACAAAAGAATGAACAAAACTGACTTATAAGTAGATATTTTTGAATCTTCGGACCTCAAGCAATACCTTATTGAAGAAATGCTCCGTGATTATCAAATATTTCATTTCCTTTTGTATTTTCCCCTTCCTTTCACGTAACACAAGCCTCTCAACGGTTTAAAACAATATCGACTCATTTGCCTTCCGTGGAACATCTTGCCCCTGAGTGATGTTTGCATTTTGATGGAGGACTGCCGCAGGAAGCTCACATTTTCCCACCCGATATCCGCTCCCCACCCAAAAGGTACCGTTACCAGTGAAACCATTTGAGATTCTTTCCCCTCTCTGTTAAAAGCACATCCTATCATGAATGTCAAACCAGCAAATACCATCTCAGCAAAGCCACAAGCTGCCACACGCACTATGGGTTTCCAAAACATTCTCACTCCCACAGCCCTGAACAACAGAAATCGATCATTGATATCAGATAATAGATAACTGGTGTTTATTTATTGAATTCAGATTTAAGAGGAGCTCAAGAAAGCCACCATTCCCGGCCTGCCTCGGAGATATTCCCCAGATTATAAAATATCGATCAGAATGGACTCTGCCAACCTGAACATAGACCCCCAGCGAAACCCACACATGCCCATGAGGGTCAATGATTACACCTGCAGTCTCCTCAAGGAAATTTCTCCTCTCTTGAAGAAGATTCATTTTGATGAATAGGACCCACAGCCTCCTCAGACCAGTCTTAAAATGACGAAGATAATTATATTGTGTCTATTGATGTGGACTGGTTGGAGTGAGGATTTTTTTTATTTTTTATTTTATTATTTTTTTTAACATTTTATTTATTTTTGAGACAGAGAGAGAGACAGAGCATGAATGGGGGAGGGTCAGAGAGAGAGGGAGACACAGAATCCGAAACAGGCTCCAGGCTCTGAGCTGTCAGCACAGAGCCCGACACGGGGCTCGAGCTCACGGACCGCGAGATCATGACCTGAGCCGGAAGTCGGCCGCTTAACCGACTGAGCCACCCAGGCACCCCTGGAGTGAGGATTTGAACAGCATGGCCCCACCGTTCTTCAAGGTGCCCAACCACGGGGTGGGTGGACTAACCCATCCCAACAGCAAGCTCACAGAAAGCAAGTGCCTAGCATATGTTTACACAGTATCGGCAGTGCTGTGCAGAGAACACGCACAATGGGGCGACTCAAACTGGCTCCACTTTCCCTGCTGCGTAATCCACAAAAACATTAGCTCAGTTATGCTCCCAGGCTTCTGACACTAGACAAATGCAAACTGCCATTCTTTAACGGGCCTACATAGAACTCTTTCTCTCGCTCTCATGGGCTGGTTGTTGTTGTTGTTCCTATTAATTTTTCTTACATTGTTTTCAATTTCTTATCCTGGGACACAAGCCCACTCCTGTATGCCTCTATCATGCCGGAAAACTACTGACAGTTTCCTCTGGAGAAAACGTAGCAGATGGGTGAGGCTACAGTTTATTATTTGAAGCTTTTAAACTCCATTAACACTCGTTCGCTTTAAGTATCTGAAAGCCCTTAATCCCTCAGAATTTCCAAGCAGATACAGAAGTCGATCTCCCATCATCTCTCTTCTGTGCCACTGCCCCCGCCCCCTCTCCTTCTATCTAGCTTCCTTTTCTATCTTCCTTTCTTGGGCAAGTGCCACAGAACTCCAGATGCAGACGCAGCCAGCCACCCTGCCTACAAAGGAAGGAATGCTGCCCCAGCTGATGTAAGCCCTTGGGAGGGGATGGAGGCTGACAGAATGCAGACCTCCTGTCGCGGGGCCTTCTGGGAAGTCCAACTTCTGACTCCACATGGCTCAGAGTCAAGCCTCCTGGTTGAGATACACTGCATATAATGTATGCAGAACCAGCCCCTTGCTTTTCTGCTGGAACCCTGGGGCTTTTTTTTTTTTTTTATCATTTATTTTTGAGAGACAGAGCATGAGTGGGGGAGGGGCAGAGAGAGAGGGAGACACAGAATCCGAAGCAGGCTCCAGGCTCTGAGCTACCACCACAGAGCCCAACATGGGGCTCGAACCCACAAACCAGGAGATCGTGACCTGGAGTCGGCACTTAACTGACTGAGCCACCCAGGCGCCCCTGGAACCCTGAACTTCTTGAGTGGAATAGAATGTTGTCCAAGGCCCCCATTTTCGAGGTGAGGAAACCCGAGGCCCTGGGCAGTATGGATCAACCAGAACTAGAAGCCAGGCCTCCTGGCCCTGAGGCAAAGGCTTCTTTTGCTTCCTTGTGATTAGAATAGCTGCCTGGGTGGGCAGAAGCATACACCCTCCCCCCAGGTAGTGATGGACAGACACCTTGTTCTTCCCCTCGGCCCCCCTCTCCCCCCGCTTAGAACTCCCGCTTCTCTCAGAGGACGAGGTACTTCACCTTCTCCCTTCTTAACTTCTCCCTTCGTGCTGATTGATGGTGGCCATCAAGGGCCAAGCAAGACTCTAACACCAGGTTACCTGATTCCAATCATAGCGGTGTGATTTGGACAAATGACACCACACCCCCCCTCTGTGCTTCAGTGTTCTTCCCTAGAAAACGCAGACAAGATTAGCGCCTACCTCCTAAGATCGCGGCGAGGGTTCAATGAGTTCATACACACGCGGTGGTTAGGGCAGCGCGGGTCACGCTGCAGGCACAGACCATGATGGAGAAGGCAGACGAGCCCAGGACTTGTGCCCCGTTCATCCTTGAGGTCCAGCATTTGACTGCGAGCGAAGAGGCCTATCTGGTTAGTCACTGCACTCTAGAACACAGTGGATGCTAGATAAAAAAAAATTACTGAGGGGCGCCTGGGTGGCTCAGTTGGTTGAGCGTCCGACTTCGGCTCAGGTGACAATCTCACCGTTTGTGAGTTCGAGCCCCGCGTCAGGCTCTGTGCTGACAGTGCGGAGTCTGCTTGGGATTCTCTCTCTCCCTCTCTCTCAAAAATAAACGCTTAAAAAAGTTGTGGAGTGAATGAATCTGGCACAACACACTGCTTAGAGCAGGGGCTTCCTTACTGTGCACTGAATGAATATGCGAATACTTAGGGGAAGTTGCTTGCTAAGGTGATTGGTGGATAAATTCAAATCTGAGGGCACGAGTATCTTCTATTGCTCTAAGGCATTTATATCAGCTGCTGCGTTGAAAAGGCCAACCAGAGCCCAGCTCTCAACTTCTAGGACATTGTCTATCCATGCACCCAGGACAAAATCACTTGTGCTTTGTGACAGTGCCCCCCCCATGGTGCCTTATGGGGGATGACATGCAATTATTGATTGACATTTTCCTGGTGTCATCCAGGCTTTGAAAAACGAAGTTCCCAAAACACCCTGCCTGGGATCCATCTCGGAGGGGCCAGTAAATAAAAGTACCTCAATAAGGAAAGAAGACTGAAGACAAGAGACGCTTGAATCAGAAACTCAGATCTGGAACTCTGTAAGCGGGTTTAAGCACTTAGGCGGAAGGAAGTGCTCCAGAAGCAACAGGTCTGGGACATCTGGGGGTGGCACTGAGAACCAACACAGAGAATGTCTGGGGCTGCTCAAAGGAAAGGCGTTCCACCAGAACAGAATAAGTTAGTCACTTCAGAGGCTTGAGCTGAAACTTGACCTTGAGTAAATAAACACTGCTGACTGCTGGCCAAAACACTTAGCTGGAGAGTTTTATTCACCCCACTTGAACATGATGCCACAGTCAGAACCACGTGGGACCCAAGTCTACCCAGGAGCTCGGCTGCAGGGTATCCGGGACGTGATGCCGAGTTCCCCCAGAGGCAGCACCACCCTGGGCCTGGGCCCTCCACAGCCCTCAGCCAGTGTGGTCCTGTGGTAGGGAGCAGGCCTCCCACCAGCCAAAACACATCGCCTCCGACTCTGTCACCTCATGACAACATCACAGAAGTATGGAGAAAGAGGGCAGTGTAGATCCCCCCAAAGCAAGCTGGCATGCCACGGTGAGGTCTCAGCCCCCTTACGGTTTGGAGGCTTTTCCTATGACGTGAAAGCTCCAAATAATTTTTTTTTTTCCAAACCCTGTGCCTTTTAAAGGTATGCCATTCCCCCGGCTAATGAACAGGGCAGAGAAAGCACCTCTTTCAGGGCTTTAGGGCAATGCCAGACGAGAGCAGACTCGTATGAAAAACTATCCGATGTCCCTTCCCTTGGCCAGGGAGGCAGGGTTCCCAGGATTTGGTACCTGCAGGTCCTGACAGTCTGACACCCATACTCCCCACGCTGCCTCTGCTCATTAGGTCCTTTGGTTCCTGTTTCCAAGGAGCCAGAAAGGACTGATCCGCCCACCTCCATCCACCAAGGCTCCTGCTGAGGGATCCTGGCACCTAGGAGGCCCGCACACGTTTACACATCTGCCCCAGAGAACCACGGAGCCAGTGCTGTGGTTAGGTGGGTCAGGCTCTGATGTCTGATTCTGCCATCTTTTACTTTAGTATGGGCTTCAGCTGTTTCATTTAGAAACTGAAAACCGAAATTTCCGTCTCCAGAATTGTCTCACACATTAAGACGAGGTTTCTAAAGCTTAATAAATAGGGGTTAACTATCTTTTTCTTGTTCATTACTAACAGAAAAAGCAGGGGTTGGGGTGGGGGGTAGGGATCTCCTGAAGCCCCACCCCACGGCCTTTTAGAATAAAATTCCAAATCCTTCCCAGCCCAGGAAGCTGGGCGTGGCCTGAGTTTGGTTCATTCTTTAGCTCTCTCGGCACATTCCCCAACACAGCCGGTGCCTTCCCGCCTCTGAGCCTTCAAACATGCTGTTCCCTGCGTTTGGCTGCTCCAACTCCTTCTCATCCCAAGTTCTAGTTGAAAAGGCTCATTCTTGGAAAAGCATATCTCAGACTGCCTTAATCCTGGTGCAGCTCTGATGGTCTGTCTCATGGCATACCATTGTTTTCACTTACGGCACTTACCACAGTTTCAAACTATGTGTTTGTGTGTTACACCCCTTCCTCCTCCAGGATCCTGCAAACTCCATTTGGCCGGATGCTGGGTCCGGTTCGTTCACTGCTGTATCCAAGTGATACAGATAGACTCCTGGCACTAGCAAGGCCTTCTGATAATATTTGTTGAATTAATGTGTTGAAGAATTGAATCTCCAGCGAGCCAGGAGGAACCAGGAGCTACAAACAGCTTTCTAACAGCCCTCAACACCAGACTGGGGAGCCAGCGAAGCACTCCACACTTTCTGTTTTCCCAGAAAAACAATCACCACCTCATTATCTGAAAGGCTGAAGCATCCTCCATTCACTCAATGGAGAATGTGCGTATCTGGGCCCGTGTTCCACTGGCTCGGGTCTCCTGGAAGATTGCTAGATCTCCAAAAGAGGCAAAAGCTCCTGGGGTGTAAAGAAGAGGGACGGGGAGGAAGGAATTTGTGAAAAGGCAATCACCTTGGACCAGGCACTTCACTTTCGATGGCATGCTGTTTGAACACTGTGCCCAGCGCAGCCCCACCTGGAACTTCCAGGCCTGCTCTTTCCGCACACCTGTCTGGGTGAAGGTAGGTTTTATTACACCCAGGCTGTCTCAGTGCACTGAGATGACATTTCTCTCAAATAAACATCATAACCCACTCTAAAAACATCAGTCAATAGGAATATCAGGGCTCCCCCAGCCCCACCACACCCAGGGGATGTTAGATCAGCCAGTGGAAGCAATTGTTGAGGCTTAAAAGCTGCAAGTCTGGGGTTGAGGCAGGGGCAGGGGGGAAGTGCCCCTTTAGAAGCAGGCAGTTCTTTGGCCGTTGGGGCCCCCGTGTCCAGAAATACGGGTCTTCAAAGAGCAGAAGCACATCTGCGGGCCAATTACAGAAGGCAGGCACGGGGAAGTGGGGGAGGTGAGCAGAGGCAGGGGCACCCACAGAGTGCAGCTTCAGTGGTTGATAACAGGGTTCCGCTTCAAATCCTGAGTGCAGCCTTTACTATTTGTTCTCTTTGGACGAGTTCTTTCATCTCACTGAGCTTCAGTTGTCTCATCCGTAAAATGGGATAACCAGCACAGAGGGTTGTTGGGAAGATTAAATGCGCTAAAAAAAAAAAAAAAAAAAAAAAAAAGGCACCACCACCACCACCACCACCACCAAATCCTGAAGCCTTTAGACCAGGGCTACACACAGTTAAATCTATGTAAGTGTTTGCTATTATTTAGGGTTTTTCAGATCAGATGCATCATCATTTCATTCCATCAAGCCTCAAACCAATGCTTCCACATAAGGTAGAGTTATCCATCCCCATTTTGCAGATACAAAAACTGAGACTCACGACTGTTAAGTACGTTAGCCAAAGCCACATAGCTCAAGGGGTGGCAAGACCAGCACTCTGACCCCAGTAATCTGCGTACTCATTATCACAATAATTGGCATTTCCTGAAAGCCAGGTGGCTTATATCAATTACCTCATCAAATACGCAAAACCACTCGGTAAAGAAAGAATTCTTATAACTACTTGACAAAGGAGGACACAGGGTGAAGAGGTTAAGTATCTTGGCGAGCTCACACAGTTAAAGAACAAAGTAGGAGCTTGAGTTCAATTCTGACCCCCAAACCAGTTTCTTTCATTTACATCCTGCCTGTCTGTATTTGTTACAGATCTCATTGTGTCCACTTGAAACCATGGATGTCCCTGAATTTGTATTAAATGTAAAACACCTCCTTGTTAAACGGGGTCCATGAGTGGCTCCATCCCAATGAAGGAGCCCGCTGTCATGAACCGTAAGAAATAAGGATAGCCCCAAAGAACAGCCTAGCTTTCCACCAACTTCCTTCTAGAAGGTTTGGTTTGCGGTCATAGATAGCAATTGGGGAATGTGTTAAAACGGAGTATGGGAAGTTCTTAGCCATCTGGCTTTAATCTTTCGGGAATTAGAACACCACAGATATTTTCTCAAGTTAGTCATCACCTGCCACGGAAGGGTTTTCCCTAGCAACGCATGACTGTCCTACCCAGTTGCGTGTGCCTCTGAAAAACTCTATGTCCTCCCAACTCTTTTCTTCCCTTAGGTGAAGACACGTAAAGAGGCCAACTACCAACATCCTGAAACAAACAGAACAGTGGCGACTTTTCATGTTTTGTTAAAATACCGACCTACTAAAACCTGGTGCTAATCTGGTGCTCACTTTGCAATTATCTGGGCCCTTATGTTGACCTGTTTATTAATACTTGAAACTATAGTTTTGTGAAACAAATTCCAAAGTGGCAGTTTACTAGGCTACCTTCCGTTTTTAACAAAGTGCAGTACAAAACTGCCTTGCTGGCTTTAGAGCAGCCCCTTGTTAGGGCACTGTGCCCCAGCAGAGGGCCAGGACGCCCTCAGAGTGACCGCGCCCAGGCCTGCCTGACACAATGGCTCCAGAGGCTGGGGCGGGGGCGGGGGGATGACGAAGGTAGGGGTGGTGGTGAGCTTGTCTTGGCCAACTCTGCAAAGTGATCTCTGCCCACAGTTTGGTCTGCGGCAGTTCTAGATAAAACGCAGGGATAAAAATTCAAGCCAGGAAGTCTGGCTTCGACACACTTAACGGCACTGGGTAAAAAACCATAAATTAACTGAAATGGCAGGGACTACTCCTTTCTTACTACAACAGGCAAGTGTGGAAAAAAACACTTGCCCTCAATGAGCATTATCTGATGCACCAAAGACTTTTCCTCAAAACAAAGTTGAGACTTTGTGGATGGATGGAAAGAGGCCCTGTGGGTGGGACACAATTGACGTTGCCCAGGCGGTGAAAGAAAACAGGGCTTCTAGAAACGTGCAAAATATCTACAGCTTCTGCATGACAAAAATTCAGCACAAGTACAAATTTTAGCTTTTCTAATTTCATCTTGCTTAAAGTCGTCCCAAAAAAGAGAGCCGTAAAATCAACTGGAAACATAAACCTCAAATCCCAGGCTTATGTCTTAAGGGTTGGAAGAAATAGTGAACTCTCCGGCTAAAAAGAGACATGAATTCGATAGTCTCACGTAAGCAAAAGTCAGCGATTGCACATATACGGCAAAAACACTTGATCCTAGTTTTCACATGACATCACTGTGCCGAACGCAATTGTCCAGTCTAAACAGTGCTATCGTCACTACAAGCGATCGTCAGGGGCACACACAGCGGGCCCCAGGGTGAGAGGTTCATCTGGGATGCAGCATCGACAGCTGTAGGATCTGGGTCCCCCTTCCCCAAATTCCTGTTCTTGGTCACTGAAGGACGATGTGTTGTCCCTAAGCCAAGAGGCAGAGGCAGAACAGAAGCAGCCTGGGTGTAGTCTGGGCATGCTGCCAGGAGGAGAGCCACGTGTGTGTGCCCACATCAATTCTGAGACCCTACAGACAGCACAGCTTTCTTAGGAGCCCATTTTTCATAGAGGTGGCAGCGGGGTGGAGAAGTCTTAGGATTAAGGGCTGCTTTTTTTTTTTTTTTGTCAAGAAATTCATTCCCGTCACATGCATTAAAGCTGTATTCCAGACCCATCAATAAACCCTGGGGGAAGGGGGTGGAGGGAACCAGTGGCTTGAAATTCCAGACCTCAAAGCACCCAGAGGCCCAAGAGGAAAGAAGCCTTTCCCTTAGCAGGGCCAGACAAGAGCAGGGGAATGGAGCGTGGAGGGAGACAGTTTCTACACAAACACCCCACCCCCCACTTCACGGCTGTGTCAAGTAAACAGCAGCGACAGACAGCAGATATAAAGCACTGCCACTGTGCCTCATGACCACCACTCACAGAGCACCTGCCATACGTCACCTGCCCTGCCAGGCATTTGCTACGCACTATCTCGCTTAACTATAAGGGTCCTCATACAGCTGTTATTTTTACCCCCAGTTTTCAGGTAACTTCCCTATGGTCACATATCATAGAAGCGACAGAATCTGAATTTGGGCCCAGGTTTGTTGGGAGTCCGAAACTCTGAACTCACTTCTCCATTCCACAAAAATTAAATGTACTCTTCTTAAAACCTTTGAAAGGCCCTTCTTCTACCTCTAGGCTGTTGTTTGTTTTCAACCCACCTCTTAAAGCCGCCCCGCACGTGGGGTAGAACCGTGCGTCTTGCCCAATGGCCCTGCTTCTGGGATTACAGCTACTTGCCCACCAACATCGCCCCCACGGTGAGGAAGGGTCCATCCTGTGAAATCCACTCCTCTCAGAAACCCACAGGAGAGGCACCCCGCCCTGGACATGATAGCACCCAGACGGGGGCTTTTGGAAGGACGGACAAACCCAACCCTGTGGCAACACCCGGCCTCATCCTTAAATCACCCAGAAGTCGCGGAGGCCGCGGGTTTCCTGGTTCCCCCCAACTTCATTTCCAAGGCAACAAGGGAGCAATTTCCCAGACGCAGAGTCAAGCGGGGATCGTAACCAGGCACACCTTCTGTTTTTCACAATGTGCCAAAAGACTGACGAACATAAGAGGGTCTCTTCAACACGCTTTTCGCCCTGCCAAGCATAGTCTCATTCCCCTTTTGGTGGCTCACAAAGCCTGAGGACCACACAGGACACTGGGTGCCGAGGGATCCGTCTGCAGCTGGACTCCATCAAGGCCCCTGTGTGCCTTCCCACCTTCCTCAGCAGCCACGCTTTCTTCCGTCATTGGCTCCCAACCCTGGCTGCACATTGGAATCACCTGGGGGAGTTTAAACGCTATCGAGGACTGGGTCCCAGCCCCAGGGATTCTGATGTAATGGGTCTGGGATGGGGCCAGGGCAGCTGCATTTTAAAAGTGCCCAGGCGATTCTAGGGTGCAGGCAGGATTGAGACACCCTAAGGAAGGAATCAGTGATTCTGCAGATGCTCAAGTTTGTCCCTCTGAACTTTCTCTGCATTCCTCAAACTGTCTGCACTTTTCCGACTCATTTCACCTGTAGCTCCTCTGTTACGGAACCAGGCTGGAACGCTGGCGGAGAAACCAAGCAGCACTCGGAGATCTTGGTGGATTGGAGATTTATTTAGCACCGGCGGGCCCAGAGGAGACCGTTTCTCCAAAGATCTGAGCCCCGAATGCAGATGGGAAGGGCAATTTATAGCTGTCAGCTTCCGTATTCGTGGCGGGTTTTCGAGCGCGTGCGTGGCAAACAGGGCAAGAAGAACCCGGAAGAGGGGTCTCTAAGCCAGAGACCAGAGCTTGTTTTAGCCCCATCGGCCATCTTTGGCATACTTTATTCACTTCTCCAACATTCCCCCTGCTTTGATGCCTTTTAAAAAAACTTTTAGTAGTCATCACCTTTCAGTTTTACAGGTTGGTACTCTCAGAAGGCTAAGATACATGTAGTAGTTTGGCAAGCAACAGTGTTTTCAATAAAACATACCACGGCATTCAGTATACAGGGCCCGATGGATACAAGTAGAATTATGGGGAGGAGGGGCCCCTCCAGGGCAGGAAGCCAGGATGCCCAATCTGTGAGATGCCATCCTTCTTATTGATTGATACTTTCCTGTTGTCTATGTTGATTTTCTTTTTTTTTTTTTTTTTTTGAGTTCCTTAACCTTAGTTGTAACTGTTCCTGATTGGTTTACGAAATAGCAACATTCCTCCCCCAGAAAGATGCAGATCCCTCTTTTTTTCTGAAGTGACGAGGTGGAGGGACTTGCCGATTTTGGAGGGTCATTGCCGCCAGAGAGTTTATTTGGCTTTGTAAGGTTACCAGAGAATCTGCCACCCGTTCCATGTCTTCATTTATCTCTTGAGATAGTCTATGGTATAGTCCTACGGATGAACCTATGCCCCCAATTCTGGTTCCTATTCCTGTCGCAATTCCTGCTCCTATCAGAACGGGTAGCAGGACTGCCTGTTTAGCCAGGGACTTGGGGCTAAAGGCTGTTAGGAACTGATCTTCAGTGTATACGGATACCTCTGGGGTTAGGAAGACGGAATAACATATCTGAGTCCAGTTGGCATCTAAGCATTGGTAGACCGAATTAGAACACAGATAGAACACCCCAGGGGTTGAACATAGGGTTCAAATATAACCTTCTTCTTTAAAGTTATATTTTTTGCACATAGAGAGGTACCATTCATACCTTCAGGGACTGTACAGGTTAGATTGCCGGCATTTGTGAGATGGACCCCAGTGGCCAGGGGTCCAATTAAGACAGAGGTGTTGGTTTTGAGATTTTCAGGAGCTTCCCAGGTCAAAGGGATGGGAGTGGCTAAGTGAGCCCTCCGGCTGAGGGGCAAGCACATCCAACAGGTTTGGGTGTGATTATGTATTTTATGGAGGACTTGTAGTGTTGGCCCAACGCTGGAGTGGGGAATTGGTAAGCATCGGATTGAGGGCTGAAAGGTTCAAACCCTGGTAGGCTGCCCAGGGAGCGGCTGCCTTTACAGCTTGTATTACCCTATCCTGGCTATCCTTTATAACTTTTTGAAGGGCCCTGTCTTGCACCCCTCCCCTGTCCGAGATCTCCCATTGAGGAAGGTAAGTGTAGCAAGCTCGCTTCCCTCTCTGGAGGCCCTTGTTGTGACATAGGTTCCTGATATTTTGGGTTATCTCTACGGTCCAATACTTAGCCCTTGGGGCACTGGGTGACCGACAGAGAGTGGGTGTTTCTCCCTGGTAGCAATCTTTGTGGAGGGAGGTGAAGGTGCTGAATGCCCTTGACCCCCTTATTGTCATATAACAATCCTGGGGGCAAAGTGGGTAAGTGGCAGTTGTGAGGGTGAGAGACGATATCATAATATACAGGCAATACTTAATAATCTTCCCATCCAGAGGAGGTATGTGAGACCCAGCATGCATCTTTTGTCCCATGTCTAGCTTGTTGATGCAGTCTCTATCAGCCCAACAGTAAGAAGTAAGATCAGGTCTATGACACCAGTAAGGGGCAAGGGCTGGCAGAGTTTCATCTGAACCCCTGGGCTTGGTCCATGGGTTGATTTCTCAAGCTTCTGCCATGTACAGGCCAGCCAGCTTCCGGGCTGTGGCTGGAGCAGGGCTGGAGGTCTCAGGGGCCAGTTTCCCTTTTGAGGGTCAGTTTAAGCAGGTTGACTGGATCTGGATCACTTCGCAGGTTGGGGGTTCTTCTGAGTTGGCCTTCTTAACTCTGGAGTGATAGACCCAAGGGGTGATACCTGAAACTTTAAGGGCTGTAGGAGTTGTTAGAATAACAGTATGAGGCCCAGTCCACTGTGGTTTAAGACGTTCCCTCTTTCAATCTTTGACCCATACAGAGTCTTCTGGCAGAAAGGGGTGAACGGGGGTCCCTAAGGAAATTGGGGCCTTCTCTATGGTGTATCTCTATAACTTGTTTAGGACTGCCCCCAAGGTCTGGAGCTGTTCTCTTATTCCCTTGTCTTCAATCTGGTGTAGGTCTCCTGGGAGTTTTTTTAAACATGGGGTGGGGGTCGCCCATATAATAACTCGAAAGGGGAGAATCCTAGTGCCCCAGGCGTGCATCGGGCACACAAGAGGGCCAGTAGTAGAAAATCTGGCCATGGGAGATTAGTCTTTTGGTGGAACTTAGCCAGGGTTTCCTTGGAGGGTGCGATTCATCTTTCCCTGAGCTCTGGGGTAAGCAGGTGTGCAGTTTCCAGGTAATGTTGAGGGACTTTGTCAGGGTTTGTATAATGTCTGCCACAAATGCAGGTCCCTTATCACTGTGTACGGTTAAGGGTAGGCCAAACCGAGGCACAATCTCCCGTAGAAGAGCTTTGGCCACCTTGCAACTCCGTTCCGTTCTGGTCGGGAATGCTTCGACCCATCCCGAATATGTGCAGATTATTACCAGAAGGCACCTGAATCCTTTATTTGGTTGTATGTCAGTAAAGTCCACCTCTAAGTCTTCGAAAGGGGCGGCCTCCATCCTTTGTGGGCCAGGCGAGGGCCGAGGGGCAGACTGAGCATTGTTTTTGGCACACGTTATACACATTGTTCACGGACAGCTCGGCATAATGCCGGCAGCTGGCTGATACAGTAGGTCTTTTTGAGGAGGGCCTCTAGAGCAGTTTTTCCTTGGTGCCTGAGTTGGTGATATTCCTTCACTAGGTGTCTTCCCATAGATGACGGGACAAAGATGTGCCCATTTGGCATGACCCACCATCCCTCTTTGTTTAGTGTGCCTCCTTCTGTCGAGGCCCAACTTTTCTTCTCATTTGTATACAGGGGTGGGGAGACTTCCCTCTGGGGCACGAGAGTCATAGTGTAGGTAGGAGCTTCGCCTGGGTCACCACAGGCGGCCACGCTCGCTGTTTTGTCAGCCAGGTGATTTCCTTGAGTTCTGGGGTTGTCTCCTTTCTGATGTCCCTTACATTGTAGGATAGCTACCTTGTCTGGCAGCCATACAGCCTCAAGAAGCTTTAGTATTTAGTATTTTTGATAGTTTTCCCTGCAGCAGTAAGGAGGCCTTTTTCTTTATAGATGGCCCCATGTACATGCACAGTAGTGAAGGCATACCGGGAATCAGTGTAGATGGTAACTCATTTACCTTTGCTAAGGATGAGGGCTCAGGTTAAGGCTTACAGTTCAGCTAGTTGTGCCGACCATCCTTCCGGCAAGGCCTTGGCTTCCAGAACTTCGGTGGTTGTGGTTACTGCATATCCTGCTCTACGGCTGCCCTCTTGTAAATAGCTGCTCCCATCACTGAACAGGGTGATCTCCGGGCTTGTTATAACCTGGTCTTGGAGGTCCAGGCGGCTGGCGTAGACTTCATCCACTACTTGGGAACAGTCATGGTCAGGTTCTCCCTCCTCCGTGGGAAGGAAGGTGGCTGGGTTTGGTGTTCTTACTGTTTCAAGAGTGACCCTTGGGTTTTCATAGAGAAGGCCTTGATATTGTGCCAGCCGAGAATTGGAGAGAAAACTAGATCACCGGGTGCTCATCAGGGACATGACCGCGTGTGGGACGTTAACATTAAGTGTTTGTCCCAGTGTGAGTTTGTCCGCCTCCTTGATGAGCAGGACTGTGGCTGCCAGCACTCTGAGGCACGGTGGCCATCCTGCAGCCACAGGATCAAGTTTTTTTGACAGGTAGGCTACTGGCCTCTCTCCAATCTTGGAGAGAAGATCCCAGCCCAGGAGAGGAATCAGGCAGCCAGGTAAGTAGAAGAACTCATGTCAGACCTTGTGACCCCCAAGTTCACATTGTCGAGCTTGACAGAAGGGCTATTGTATTGCCTGTGTACTAGTAGCCCCAAGCATGGTTGCTGTTTTTTGGCTGAAAGGGGCCACCGGGGAAGTGACAACCAAGTGTTGAGCCCCAGTGTCAACCATGAAAGTTATTGTTCGGCCCCCTACTTTTTTTTTTAATTTAATTTTTTAAATTTACATCCAAATTAGTTAGTATATGTTGCAACAGTGATTTCAGGAGTAGATTCCTTAAGCCCCTTACCCATTTAGCCCATCCCCCCTCCCACAACCCCTCCAGTAACCCTCTGTTCGTTCTCCACATTTAAGAGTCCCTTATGTTTTGTCCCCCTGTTTTTATATTATTTTTGTTTCCCTTCCCTTATGTTCATCTGTTTTCTCTCTTAAAGTCCTCATATGAGTGAAGTTACATGATATTTGTCTTTCTCTGACTAATTTCACTTAGCATAATACCCTCCAGTTCCATCCATGTAGTTGCAAATGGCAAGATTTCATTCTTTTTGATTGCCGAGAAATACTCCATTGTATATATCTATACCACATCTTATTTATCCATTCATCCATCGATGGACAGTTGGGCTCTTTCCAAACTTTGGCTATTGTTGATAGTGCTGCTATAAACATGGGGGTGCATGTGTCCCTTTGAAATAGCACACTTGTATCCCTTGGATAAATACGTAGTAGTGCAATTGCTGGGTCGTAGGGTAGTTCTATTTTTAATTTTTTGAGGTACCTCCATACTGTTTTCCAGAGTGGCTGCACCAGCTTGCATTCCCACCAACAATGCAAAAGAGATCCTCTTTCTCCACATCCTCACCAACATCTGTTGTTGCCTGAGTTGTTCATGTTAGCCATTCTGACAGGTATAAGGTGGTATCTCATTGTGGTTTTGATTTGTATTTCCCTGAGGATGAGTGATGTGGAGCATCTTTTCATGTGTCGGTTGGTCATCTGGATGTCTTCTTCGGAGGAGTGTGTATTCATGTCTTTTGCCCATTTCTTCACTGGATTATTTATTTTTTGGGTGTTGAGTTTGATAAGTTCTTTATAGATTTTGGATACTAATCCTTTACCTGATATGTCATTTGCAAATATCTTCTCCCATTCTGTTGGTTGCCTTTTAGTTTTGCTGATAGTTTCCTTTACTGTGCAGAAACTTTTTCTTTTGATGAGGTCCCAATAGTTCATTTTTGCTTTTGTTTCCCTTGCCTCCAGAGACGTGTTGAGTAAGAAGTTGCTGCGGCCAAGATCAAAGAGGTTTTTGCCTGCTTTCTCCTCGAGGATTTTGATGGCTTCCTGTCTTACATTTAGGTCTTTCATCCATTTTGAGTTTATTTTTGTGTATGGGGTAAGAAAGGGGTCCAGGTTCATTCTTCTGCATGTCGTTGTCCAGTTTTCCCAGCACCACTTGCTGAAGAGACCGTCTTTATTCCATTGGATATTCTTTCCTGCATTGTCAGAGATTAGTTGGCCATATGTTTGTGGGTCCATTTCTGGGTTCTCTATTCTGTTCCACTGGTCTGAGTGTCTGTTTTTGTGCCAGTACCATACTGTCTTGAGGATTACAGCTTTGTGGTACAGCTTGAAGTCTGGGATTGTGATGCCTCCTGCTTTGGTTTTCTTTTTCAAGATTGCTTTGGCTATTCGGGGTCTTTTCTGGTTCCATACAAATTTTAGGATTGTTTGTTCTAGCTCTGTGAAGAATGCTGGTGTTAGTCTGATAGAGATTGCACTGAATATGTAGATTGCTTTGGGTAGGATCGACATTTTAACAACATTTGTTCTTCCTATCTAGGAGCATGGAATCTTTTTTCCATTTTTTTGTGTCTTCTTCAATTTCTTTCATAAGCTTTCTATGGTTTTCAGTGTATACATTTTTCACCTCTTTGGTTAGATTTATTCCTAGGTATTTTATGGTTTTTGGTGCAATTGTAAATGGGACTGATTCCCTGATTTCTCTTTCTGTTGCTTCATTGTTGGTGAATAGGAATGCAACCGATTTCTGTGCGTTGATTTTATATACTGCAACTTTGCTGAATTCATAAATCGGTTCTAGCAGTTTTTGGCAGGATCTTTTGGGTTTTCCATATAGAGTCTCCTCCTGGGTGGTCTGGATGACTTTTATTTCTTTGTGTTGTCTGACTGCAGAGGCTAAGACTTCCAATACTATGTTGAATAACAGTGGTGAGAGTGTACATCCCTGTCTTGTTCCTGACCTTAGGGGGAAAGATCTGATTTTCCCCATTGAGCATGATATTAGCATTGGGTCGTTCATATGTGGCTTTTATGATCTCGAGGTATGATCCTTCTATCCCTACTTTCTTGAGGGTTTTTATCAAGAAAGGATGCTGTATTTTGTCAAATGCTTTCTCTGCATCTATTGAGAGGATCATACAGTTTTTGTCCTTTCTTTTATTGACATGATGAATCATGTTAATTGTTTTGAGAATATTGAACCAGCCCTGAGTCCCAGGTATAAATCCCACTTGGTCATGGTGAATAATTGTTTTAATGTATTGTTGGATCTGGTTGGTTAATATCTCGTTGAGGATTTTTGCATCCATGTTCATCAGGGAAATCGGTCTATAGTTCTCCTTTTTTAGTGGGGTCTCTGGTTTTGGAATCAAGGTAATGCTGGCCTCATAGAAAGAGTTTGGAAGTTTTCCTTCCATTTCTATTTTTTGGAACAGCTTCAAGAAAATAGGTGTTAACTAAATGTTTGGTAGAATTCCCCTGGAAAGCCATCTAGCCCTGGACTCTTGTTTTTTTGGGAGATTTTTGATTACTAATTCTATTTGTTTACTGGTTATGGGTCTGTTTCTATTTCTTCCTATTTCAGTTTTGCTAGTGTATATGTTTCTAGGAATTTGTCCATTTCTTCCAGATTGCCCATTTCATTGGCATGTAATTGCTCATAATATTCTCTTATTGTTTTTATTTCTGCTGTGTTGGTTGTGATCTCTCCTCTTTCATTCTTGACTTTACTTATTTGGGTCCTTTCCTTTTTCTTTATGATCAAACTGGCTCGTGGTTTATCAATTTTGTTAATTCTTTCAAAGAACCAGCTTCTGGTTTCATTGATCCGTTTTGTTTTGGTTTTGGTTTTGGTTTTGATAGCATTAATTTCTGCTCTAATCTTTATTATTTCCTGTCTTCTGCTGGTTTGGGGTTTTATTTGCTGTTCTTTTTCCAGCTCTTTAAGGTGTAAGGTTAGGTTGTGTATCTAAGATCTTTCTTCCTTCTTTAGAAGACCTGGATTGCTATATATTTTCCTTTTATGACCACCTTTGCTGCATCCCAGAGGTTTGGGGTTGTGGTGTTATCATTTTCATTGGCTTCCATGTAATTTTTAATTTCCTCTTTAACTTCTTAGTTGTCAGCCCCCTACTTTCATTTTGACTGTGGGCTCATGCAGCCAGAGAGAAAAAGCCCGGTCCCCCTCAGTCCGATTCTATCCTGGCCAGACTAACGAGGTTCTCTCCTCGAGGTTCTTCCCGATATTGGCTGGGTTTTGAGGGCCCCTTCCAATTTGGACATTCATTCTTCCACTGTCCCTTCTCTTTGCAGTATACACATTGGTCCTTTGCTAAGGGGGCTCTGGGCTTCCCCTCTTTTGGTGGTTGGGGTCTTCCCATCTTTGCAGTGTCTGTTTCTTTTAGTGTTGCTGCGAGAAGAGTGGCCTTCTCTTTTAGTCTCTCTGCTTCTCTTTCGGCTGTGACTTCTCTGTTTACGAAAACTTTATTGGCGACCTCGATCAGCTGAGTGATATTCATCCCAGCAAAGCCCTCTAACTTCTGGAGTTTTCTTCTGATATCTGGGGCAGCCTGTGCCACAAAGGAGGTATTTACCATTTGTTGACTTTCTGGTGCCCCATGGTCAAACGGGATGTATGCATGGTATGCCTACATAGTTTTTTGCAGTAGTCTCTGGGAGACTCCCCAGGCTGCTGTGTGACTGACGATATTTTAGTCATGTCCATGGGCTTTTTCGTTCCAGCTCGGATTCCCCAAAGGAGGGTTTCCTGATATCACCAGATATGGCCTTGTCCTTCTTCTGTCGTGAAATCTCATGTTGGGCGTTCTTCAGGCACAGCAGCTTGAGCCCAGACAGCAGGGTCATTGATCCCTGGAGGTGTGTGATTTTTTTAGATACTGTCGTGTTTCTATTCTTCTTCTTTTTTCTGTATTAAACAGAGTATGGAGTAACTGTTGACAATCTTCCCAAGTCGGTCGGTGGGTCTGGAAGAGGGACTCCATCAAGTTGACTGTTGCTTGTGGCTTTTCAGAGTATGATGGAGTGTTGTGTTTCCCATTGAGGAGGTTGGTTGTAGAGGAAGGTTGATAATACATCATGGAACAGCTGGCTGGACTGTTCCATCCTCATTCTGTCTTTCAGGCTCTCTTGTCTCCCTTACAGGCATTTGGAGAGTGTCAGGTCTGGGTCTGGGGCACAGTCTGGCTGCTGGCCCTGGTTGGGGAGGGTTCTCCGGGTCTGGGAGTAGAAGAGAGATGGGCGGCACATCTGTCGGTCCGGTGGAGGAGAGACAGACAGAGGAGGAGTTTCAAGCTTAGGGTCAGCGGGGAGGGAGCCCGGTGAGTCATAAGGTGGTGGAAAGACGGGATCTTCCTCCAGGTCTCCTGAAAACACTAGGGGAACAGTAGGTTGCTTCTTTGGTTTCCTGGGTGAGTCTCTTGATAAGGCAGCTAAAACCTTTGCCTGACTCTGCTTGCTATGGATGAATCGCACCCAAGGCGGAGGATTGGGCAATTTCAAGCCAGAAGTCAATGTATGGAAATTGATCAGGGTGACCTGGGTTCCCAGTGACCATCAGCCAAACCTGCTACGCCACTGGAGCATCTAATGTCCCTTCCGGGGGCCATCCTACATTGAACACGGGCCATTCTAGTTCACAAAAGGTCCTTAACTTCCTGGGTGTCATTTTCACCCCATAATTGCCTGAAAATCCCTTTTAAAAATGTTTTCAGCATGACCTCTAAAATCATAGGCTTATTCTGTTTTGATCCCATTATTAATTCCTTTCTTGTGTTCAGTGTGGAGGAGACAGACAAAGGGAGGGTATCCCGTCAAATGAGAGGATCAATCAGATACTCCACTGGTCACGTTCAGGAGGGAAACTTTAGGTGAGGCTTGGCCGAAGTGGACTCAGCTTTGTGACTTGCGATCGGAGTCTAATCCAATGCCACCCTGGACCGTATGCCTTTCACCGCCACACAGGTGAGCCCACTCAGACTCCATAGACTTTTGGGGACCTTAAAGGTGCCCGTCAGTGGAGCTACAAACTCAACTTAACTGGCAAGTCTGGCCGAGCCACACATTCACACACACATACACACCAGAGGCTATTACATTCCCTCCCACAAATTTTTCTACCTGTGAGACCACTAAGGTCTCTGGGGAGTGATCAGGTCCCCCTTCCATCCTTTTGGGTGGGCCTGACTACTTTGGGGCCCTGGCCTTACCGGTTCCAACATCCTGTCCAGGTCCTCACCCACCAGGTCTCTTTGAGTCCCACGAGAATGAGGGAGCAGGCCGGCGGGAGGCGACCAAACAGGAGACTGCCGAAATCCAGGCAGGACGCCCATTCTCCTTTGCGATCCCCCGTTCCATCACCGCCTAGCCGTTTTCCCAAACCAGTGGCAACAACGGGCCAGAGCAGTTGGGTTTCCCAGTCAGGGAACCAAATATGTTACAGAACCAGGTTGCAACACTGGCAGAAAAACCAAGCGGCACTTGGAGATCTTGGTGGATCAGAGATTTATTTAACACCGGCGGGCTCAGAGGAGATCCTTTCTCCAAACAGCTGAGCCCCCAGTGCAAGTGGGAAGGGTAATTTATAGTTGTCACCTTCTGTATTCCTGGCAGGTTTTCGCGCCTGCGGCAAGAAGAACCCAGAAGAGGGGTCTCTAAGCTAGAGACCAGAGCTCAGTTTAGTCCCGGTGGGCCATCTTTGGCGCGGTACTTCATTTATTTCTCCAACACTTCCAGGGGAGCTTTGCATACTGCCCACAAACAGTACCCCTTCTCTCTGAGCCTCCTCGCTCAAGGCGCGCAAGATCCCCAGGAAACTTCCCTGAGCGAAGCACCCCCAGCCGCGGGAACTTACTTGGGTTCCACGTGTAGAGACTTCACAACAGCTGGGAACCGGGGCGAGAGCCAGGTGCGCAGGGGAGCGCCGAGGCCGGGGAGCCACCAGCCAGGAGAGCGCGGAAACCCGGGAGCGGCGAGCCGGAGGAGCGCGGAGACCGGGAAGCCGCGAGCCGGGGGAGCGCGGAGACCCGGGAACGGCGAGCCCGGGGACCGGAGGCGCGGAGACCCGGGAGCGCCGGGGAGCTCACAGCACCAGCAGCTGCGGGAAGCGCTGGGCGGGTGCAGCCTTGCGCCCCGGCCCGGAACGGGAACTGGACGGGAGGGCACTTGCGGCCGCGCCCGCCTGCCTCGCCTGGCAGAGCAGAGGGGCGGAGGCGGTGCCGGCCGGACGGGGCGGGGTCGGCGCTGGGGCCGCCGGCTTGCGGGAAGTCTGGAGAAGCGGCGCACAGAAAAGTGGCCGCGGGCAGCCCCAAGGCGCGCTCCGCGCCGGCCGAGAGCTGCCAGCCGCGGGCAGGGCCGAGTGGGCAGGCGGGAGAGTTGGCCCGGGGGTGACACTCTTGGGAACTCCTTGCGCCACGGTGGCCGCGAGTCCAGACCCTCCCCTTAATAGTATCAACCCAGATCCTGCAACCAGAGCAAGACAGTGAAACTCTCGTTAAAATGGCACACGTGCGCCTGGATGAAAACTAGCTTGGAAGAATCAAACTTTTTACGACAGAGCATATACGTAGATTTATACTTTAAAAATTTTTTGTTTATTTATTTACGTATTTAATGTTTTCTTTATTTCTGAGCGAGACAGAGCATGAACTGAGTAGGGGCAGAGAGAGGGGAACAGAGGATCCGAAGCAGGCAACGTGATGACAGCAATGAGCCCCATGCGGGCTGGAACTCGGGAGTGAGATCATGACCTCAGCGAGGCCAGGCCCTCAAACGAGCCACCCAAGCGCCTCTAGATTTATAGTTTTTAAAATCTAAGTCTTTCTTTCCGTTCTTAAATCTTTTCTTGACGGTGTACATTTTATACTGTATACATTAATCAGTGATGACTCATAAAGTAGTTTTTAAACACACTAATAAGTTTCCAATAAAATATTTTTAAACGTTTTAAATGGAGAACGTCTACATAAAGCATACCTATAAAAAGTGGTCATTCACATTAAAATACATTCGGCCACGTGACCACTAATATGCATGAATATTTAAGTTCCTATCAAAGGGCTGCCTTCTGAGAGAAGTATGTTCATAACTCAAAAGTAAAACTTCGCAGGGTCGCCTGGGTGACTCAGTCGGTGGGGCCTCCGACATGGGCTGAGATCGTGATTTCCCAGTCGGTGAGCTGGGCCCCCAGACTGGCTCTGTGCTGAGAGCTCAGAGCCAGGAGCCCTGTTTCAGATTCTGTGTCTCCCTCTCTCTCTGCCCCTCCCCTGTTCATGCTCTGTCTCTCTCTGTCTCAAAAATAAATAAACGTTAAAAAAAAATTTAAAAAAAAAAGTAAAACTTTGCAAAAATAAAATTGATGGGATACAAAGTACAACTTGTAAGGACCAACATGAAGACAACATACTAATCCTTTCAGTTTACCCTTGTTGTAACCTCTGGTAGAAAATTTTTAAAAATTCTCTGTTCTTCTCCGATTCTGATATGTATCTTCCATGACTTTTAAACTCTCGTATTTCCCATATACTGCTTCTGTGGCTGCATTCTGAGTAACTTCATTTCTGTCTTACCATTCCCCAATTATTTTGCAGATATTTTGTAGAGGTGTGCAGACCTCGCAAGAGCTGGGAGCCCATCTGCTCTTTAACCCATCTGTGGTAGGCAGAATGGTGCACATCCCTCCCACCCACCCCCACCGCCCCCATAATGTTCACGTCCTACACGTGGAAACTCTGAATATGAAAAGCAGAATTAAGGTAGCAGATGGAATTTAGGGTGCTAATCAGCTAACGTTGAGCTGGGAAAATTATGGTGGATTATCCAGGTGAGTCTTACGTAGTCATAGGGGTCCATAAAAATGAAGTGGGAGACAGAAAAAGGAGAATCAGAGAGATGGTAACCAGAGAAGGATGTGGCCTGATGTTGCTGGCTTTGAAGATGGAGGAATAGGGTTCTGAGCCAAGGACGATGGTGGTTTCTAGAAGCTGTAAAGGCAACAAAATAGATTCTTCCATTGAGCCTCGAAAGGAACAGTCTTGCTGACACTTTGATTTTGGCACAATGAGACTCATTTCAGACTTCTGACCTCCAGAACTGTAAAATAATTAATTTGTGTTGTTTTAAGCCACTAAATCTATGGTAACCTGTTACAGCAGCAATAGAAGACCAATATACCATCACTTAAGTTCTTACTGTTAACAATATATTTACTTTCTCAACATCATGGTTCTATTTCTAGTACTCTTGGTCATTTTTTAAACCTTTTTAACGGTTATTTTTTTGAGAGACAGAGAGAGACAGAGCCCGAGCAGGGGGCAGAGAGAGAAGGAGACACAGAATCTGAAGCAGGCTCCAGGCTCCAAGATGTCTGCACAGAGCCCAATTACAGGGCTTGAACCTATGAACTGTGAGATCATGACCTGAGCAGAAATCAGACGCTCAACAGACTGAGCCGTCCAGGCGCCCCTCTAGTTTTCCAATAGTCTCCTGTTCTTTGCTAATTCCATCACTTGTTCTTTCTTTTCTTTCCTTCCTCCCTTCCTCCCTCTCTCTCTCTCCCTCCCTCTCTCTCTTTCTCTCTCTCTTCTTTCTCTCTCTCCTTCTCTCTCTCTCTCTCTCCCTCTCTTTCTCTCTTTCTTTGTTTTCTTTCTCTCTCTCCCTCTTTCCTTCCTTCCTTCCTTCCTTCCTTCCTTCCTTCCTTCCTTCCTTCCTTAGTGGTGGGTTGGGCAGAGGAAGAGAAAGAATCCCAAACAGGCTCCATGCCCAGCACAGAGCCCGATGTGGCTCTCCAGCCCACAACTGTGAGGTCATGACCTGGGTGGAAATCAGAAGTTGGGTGCTTAACTGACTGGGCCACCCAGGTGCCCCAAATGCCATCACTTTAAAAAATACATAGTTATTTTTTGTTTTGTTTTTCATTAAAATCTTTATTTTGAGATAATTACAAATTCACGTGCAGCTGGAAGAAATAATGCAGAGAGATCCATTTACCCTTAACCCAATTTCTCCCAATGGTAGTATATTCCAGAATTACAGTGCAAGATCACAACCAGGGCATTGGCACTGATACGGTCAAGATACAAAACATTTCCATCATTACAAAGATGCCTCATGTTGCATTAAATCACCATTAAATCACCTTTGCACCTTTGTGTGGGTCTGGTTCTGGGTTCTGTTCCATTGATCTATGTGTTTATCCCTTTGCCAGTACCATATAGTCTTGAAATGATTCTTCTCATTTTATTCTTCTTTTTCAAAATTGCTTTACCTACTCTAGTTCCTTTGACTTTCTACATAATTTTTTTTGTTTAATTTTTAATTTTTTTTATTGTAGACAGGGGGAGGGGCAGTGGGAGAGAGAATCTCAAGCAGACTCCATGCCCATCACAGAGCCCAACACAGGTCTGGATCGCATGACCATGAGATCATGACCTGAGACAAAATCCAGAGTCAGACACTTAACTGACTGAGCCACCCAGGTGCGTCATAATAAATTTTGGAAAATAATCTGGCTGGGACTTTTATGGGAATTGTTTTAAACCTGTACCAGAGAGAACGGACATCTTTACTGTGTTGAGTCTTCCAATCCATGAACATGGTATGTCGCTCCATTTATTTAGATCTTTGATTTCTTTCATCAGTGTTTTTTCGTCTTCAGCATATGAGGCTTACATATGCTTGGAAGATTTACACTTAAGTATGTCATTTTTTAAAAAAATCAATTGTATATGTCGCAGGTAAGAATGTAAAACGGTTCAGCCAATGTGGGAAATAGTTTGATGGTTCCTCAAAAGGTTAAACAGAATTACCATATGATCCAGCAATTCCACTCCCAGGAATAAACCCCCCCAAAGCTGAAAAAAGATACTCAAGTTCTTGGGAAATAGTGGACTCAGTGAGATCCTAAGCTTACCTTGTCCCATGGGCACACCTAGAAAACAGCCACGTCAGTGCATCCAATCCAGAAAATGACCTGAAGACTGAGAGAACAGACATTCCACAGTTAATTGTAGAGATGATACATCAAAAAAGATAGGAGGAGCAGAGACAGGCTTGAGAACCAAAGTCCCAAGGAAACTAACCATAAATAGGAGGGATACCACAAGCATGGAGAACGGAAAGAAGCAGACCCTACCTTAGGTACTCTAGATATGGGGGACCTGCACTTTGAAGATGAGTCCCCATAACATTTGGCTTTGAAAACCAGTGGTGCTTAACTTCATGAGTCTTTATAACCAGAGAGGCTTAACTCCAAGTACTTTAAAAATCAAGAGGCTGGAGGGTGATAGGAAACAGTACTCACTCTTAAAGAGACAGCATAACAAGAAGCCCCAATGAGACACAGCATAGAGACAGCAATTTGAAAAGCACCTGGGGTGTGCCCAAAGGAGGTTGATTTACTCATCCCAGAAGGTGTGCTGGAGGGGCAGGGATCTTTAGACTTCTCTAAGAACCAAAGAGCTGGCAGGAACCATTTCTCTCCACCTTCCCTTCAGTCTAGATAGCCAGACATCAGCAGGAAATAGCACCAACACTCTCCATCTACCTTGTTCATACCACATGACCCACCCCTACATTCTCCTGCAGATCTGCCCCATCCAACCTGCCCCATTAGGTAGGAGTCTCTCCAAAGAAGCTCCTGCTACATCTCATCCTGAAAGCAGCCCCTGCAAGACCATCGTCACTCCAAAGTGACTCCTGCCCAGAGAGAAGGGAAGATAACAACACACACCAGGATACTCACAATCCCAGAAGCCCAACATTATAACTGGCAGTGTAGAGAGAGTGCCCCGCTGATCAGTGCATCTGCAGCCCCTGCAGGCATCTGGCTTGATGTCTGGCCAACCCACCAACAAAAGCCTCTCATGGGATGAGGCAAGAAAACGCACCTTGCAGTTTGGTGCTACTGCAGCCCCAGAAAATGGGCTGAGGACAGGCATCTGGTCTGGTTGCTGCCACCACCCCACTACAAGCCCATGACAGTCTCAGACTGACCCCTTAACAGCACAGTGATCAAACCTGGCCCACAACAGGCAAAGTGACAACTGGACTGTAGGCAAACAAGGATCTGCCACAATGGTAGAGCACACAAAACTCACACAGGAGACACCCTGAAGTGCTTAGTTCTGGTGAGGAGGGGACATTGTGCTATAGGGTACTACAGGAACTCTTCTTCATAAAGTCACTCCTTTCAAGTTCAGGAGATGTAACTGACTTTCCTAATACATAAAAACAAACATGAGAGTTAGACAAAATGAAGAGACAGAGGAATATGTCCCAAAGGAAAGAAAAGGACAAAACCACAGCAAAAAAGCTAAATGAAATGGAGATAAGCAGTATGCCTGATTAAGGATTCAAAGTAATGATCATAAAGATACTAGACTTGAGGAGCCTGGGTGGATCAGTTGGTTAAGCATCTGACTTTGTTTCAGGTCATGATCTCACGGTTCATGGGTTCGAGCCCCACGTTGGGCTCTTTGCTGACAGCTCAGAGCCTGGAGCCTGCTTCAGATTTTGTCTCCCTCTCTCTGCCCCTCCCCCCCCCCCCACACTCTGTCTCACTCTGTCTCTCAAAAATAAATAAATATATATTTTTAAAAAGATACTTATTGGACTTGAGAAAAGAGTGAAGGACCTCAGTGAGACCCTTTACAAAGAGATAAAAATATAAAAAAGAACCAACTGGAGATGAAGAACTCAATAACTGAAATTAAAAATATACAAGATGGAAACAATAGTAGAGTAGAAAAAGCAGAAGAATGGATCAGCAACCTGGAGGACAGAGTAATGGAAAACAATCAAGCTGTACAGCAAAAACAAAAAAGAATAATAAAAAAATGACAATAGGTTAGGGGGGTTCAGAGACACCATCAAGTGTAATAACATTCACATTATAGGGGTCCCAGAAGGAGAAGATAGAGAAAAGGGGGCAGAAATTTTATTTTTAAGAAATAATAGCTAAAAATTTCCCAACAAAATCAACCCAAGGAGGTCCACACCAAGACAGGTAATAATGAAAATGGCAAAAAGCAGTGATTAGGAGAAAAATTTTAAAGCAGGAAGAAAAAAGAAAACAGTTACATACAAGAGGAACCCCATAAGGCTACCAGCCGATTTTTCAGCAGAAATTTTGCAGGACAGAAGGGAGTGGCATGACATATTCAAAGTGCCTAGCATTGATAGCAAGCTTATCATTCAGAATAGAAGGAGAGATAAAGAGTTTCCCAGACAAAGAAAAGTTAAAGGAATTCATCACCACTAAACCAATCTTACAAGAAACATTAAACAGAATTATTTTATTTATTTTGAGAGAGAGAGTGAGAGCAGGGGAGGGGCAGAGAGAGAGAGAGGGAGAGAGACCACAGAGCCTAACATGGGGCTCGAACTCACAAACCATGACATCATGATCTAAGCCAAAACCAAGAGTAGATGCTTAACTGCCTGAGCCACCCAGGCACCCCTAAATGGAATTTTTTTAAAAAAATTCCTTAAGTAATCACTATACTCAACATGGGGCTCTAACTCACTACCCTGAGATCAAGAGTTGCATGCCACCAGGCACCCCTAAATGGATTCTTTGAGTGGAAAGAAAAGGCCATAATGAGGAATAAGAAAATTATGAAAGGAAAACATTTCACAGGAAACTACATACATAATAAAAGTAGTAGATCAATCACATATAAAACCACTACAGAGGTAAAAGGACAAAAACAGTAAAATCAATTATATCTATAAAAATTAGTCAAGGGGGGCGCCTGGGTGGCTCAGTCGGTTAAGCGGCCAACTTCAGCTAAGGTCATGATCTCGTGGTCCGTGAGTTCGAGCCCCACGTTGGGCTCTGTGCTGACAGCTCAGAGCCTGGAGCCTGTTTCGGATTCTGTGTCTCCCTCTCTCTGACCCTCCCCCGTTCATGCTCTGTCTCTCTGTCTCAAAAACAAATAAACATTTAAAAAAAATTAAAAAAAAAATTAGTCAAGGGATTCACAAAATAAAAGGATGTAAAGTGTGGTATCATACACATAAAATGGGTGAGGGGAGTAAAAATACAGTGCTTTTAGAATATGTTCAAATTTAAGTGACCATCAACTTAATATAGACTGCTATATACATAAGGTGTTATATATGATCCTAATGATAACCACAAATCAAAGAAATAAAGAGAAAGAAATCCAAGCACATCACTCAAGAAAGGCATCAAACCACAAGTGAAGAGAGCAAGAGAAGAAAGGAACAGAGAAGAACTGCAAAAATGACCACAAGACAAGTAACAAAATGGCAACAAGTACATATCTATTAATAACTACTTTGAATATAAATGGACTAAATGCTCCAATCAAAAGACACAGGGTGATAGAATGGATAAAAAAGCAAGGCTTATCTATATCTTGCCTATAAGAGACTTGCTTCACACCTAAAAAGACATGCAGATTGAAAGTGAGGGGATGGAGAGGTGCCTGGGTGGCTCAGTCGGTTAAGCATTCAACTTTGGCTCACATCATCATCTCACGATTGGTGGGTTTGAGCCCCATGTCAAGCTCTGCACTGGCAGAGCCTGCTTGGGATTCTCTCTCCCTCTCTCTCTGCCCCTCCCTGCTCTCTCTCAATCTCTCTCTCTCTCCCTCCCCCTCTCCCTCTCTACCCAAAATAAATAAATAAACATTTAGAAAAAAAAAGAAAGTGAAGGAATGGCAAAATATTTACCACACAGACGGAAGTGAAAAGAAAGCTGGGTTAGTAATGCTTACATTGGACAAAACAAAAACTGTAACAAGAGACAAAGAAGGAGTGATGACGGGAACAATCCAACAAAAGAATATAACAATTGTAAATATTTATGCACTCAATATGAAAGCACCTAAATACATAAAGCAACTATTAGCAGACATAAAGGAAGCAGACATAAAGGAAGAAATTGACAGTAATCCAATAATAGTCAGGGACTTTAACAACCCACTTACAGCAAGAAATAGGTCATCCAGATAGAGAATTAACAAGGAAACAGTGACTTTGAATGACATTTTGGACCACATGGACCTAACAGATACATTCAGAACATTCCATCCCAATACAGCAGAATACACATTCTTTTCAAGTGCACATGAAACATTCTTCAGAATAGATCACTTTTTAGGCCACAAAACAAATCTCAATAAATTTAAAAAGATTGAAATCATATCATGCATCTTTTCTGACCACAGTGATATTTAACTAGAAATCAATCATAAGAGGGGCACCTGAGTGGCTCATTTGGTTAAGCATCTGACTCTTGATCATAGCTCAGGTCTTGATCTCAGGATCATGAGCGAACTCTGTGTTAGGCTCCACAGTGCACATGGAGCCTACTTCAAAAAAAAAAAAAAAAAAAAAAGCAATCCAAGAAAAAATCTGGAAAGAACACAAATACATAAAGACTAAATAACATGCTATTAAACAGTGAATGGGTCAATCAAGAAATCAAAGAGGAAATCAAGTCATGGAGACAAATGAAAGTAAAACCACAATTGTCCAAAATTTTTGAGATGCAGCAAAAGCTAAGAGGGAAGATTATAGCAATACAGGTGTACCTCAAGAAGCAAGGAAAATCTCAAATAAACAACCTAACCATATACCTAAAGGAGCTAGAAGAATAAGAATAAGTAAAGTCCAAGGCCATTAAAATGAAGGACATAATAAAGATGAGAGCAGAAATAAATGAAATAAAGATTAAAAAAATAGAACAGACAAATGAAACCAGGAGCTGGTTCTTTGTTTGTTCGTTTTTAAGTAAGCTCTAGGCCCAATGTGGGGTTTGAACACATGACCTTGAGATCAAGAGTCACATGCTCTACTGACTGAGCCAGCTAGGCATCCCACGAACTGGTTCTTTAAAAGATCAACAAAATTGATAGACCTTTAGCCAGACTCATCAAAAAGAAGAAAGAGGACTCAAATAAATAAAATCACAAATAAAGGAGGAGAAATAACAACCAACACCACAGAATTACATTTATTATTTATAATATTCTCTTACAAAGGATTATAAGAGAATATTATAAAAAATTATATGTCAATAAATTGGACAACCTAGAAGAAATGGATAAATTCCTAGAAACATATAACCTCCCAAAACTGATTCAGGAGGAAATAGAAGATTTGAACAGATCAATTATTAGTATTGAAATTGAGTCAGTAATAAAAAAAACTCCCAAAACACAAAAGTCCAGGACCAGGTGGCTTCTCAGTTGAATTCTACCAAATATTTGAAGAAGAGTTAATACCAATTATTCTCAAACTGTTCCAAAACATAGAGGAGGAAGGAAAGCTCCCATATTCATTTTATAAGGTCAGCATTACCCCCAATCACAAAACCACATAAAGATACTGCAAAAAAACAAAACTACAGACCAATACCTCTAATGAACACAGGTGCAAAAATCCTCAACAAAATATTAGCAAATGGAATCCAAAAATACATTTAAAAAATCATTTGCCATGTTCAAGTAGGATTTCTTCCAGGGATATAGGGATAGTTTGATATTCACAAATTAATAGATGTGATACATCACATTAACAAGAGAAAGGATAAAAAAATTATGATCATCTCAGTAGATGCAGAAAAAGCATTTGGCACAGTAAAACATCCATTCGTGATGAAAACTCTCAACAAAGTAGGGTTAGAGGGAATGTATCTCAACCTAATAAAGGCCATATATGAAAATCCCACTGCTAACATCATATTCAAAGGTGAAAAACTGAGAATTCTTCTCTAACATCAGGAACAAGACAAGGATGTCCAGTCTCACCACTTTTATTAAGCTTAGAAATGGAAATCCAAGCCACAGCAATCAGACAAGAAAAAGAAAAAGGCATCCAAATTCATGAGGAAGAAGTAAAACTTTCACTATCTACAAATGACATGATACCATATATACAGAAAACCCCAAAGACTCCACTAAAAAACTACTCAAATTAATAAATGGATTCAGCAAAGTTGCGGGACACAAAATATAGGCAGACATTGGCTGCATTTCTATACCCTGATAATGAAGCAGCAGAAGTGAAATTAAGAAAGTATTCCCAATTACAAATGCACCAAAATGACAAGAAGAATAAACCTAACCAAAGAGGTGAAAGAACTACACTCTGAAAACTATAAGACATCAATGAAAGAAAGTGAAGATGACACTTCAACAAATGGTATTGGGAAAACTGGACAGCTACATGTAAAAGAATGAAACTGGGTGATTCTTTCATCATACACACAAAAAAAGTCAAATGGATTAAAGACCTGAATGTGAGACCTGAAGCCATAAAAGTCCTAGAAGAGAGCACAGGTAGTAATCTCTCTGACGTCAGCCATAACAACATTTTTTTAGATATGTCTCCTGAGGCAAGGGAAATAAAAGCAAAAATAAACTATTGGGACTACATCAAAATAAAAAGTTTCTGTACATTGAAGGAAACAATCAACAAAACTAAAAGGCAACCTAATGAATGGGTGAAGAAAGACATATCCAATAATGTGTTAGTATCCAAAATATATAAAGAACTGATACAACTCAATACCCCCCAAACTCAAATAATCCAATTTAAAAAATGGATGGAAGGTATGAACAGACATTTCTCCGAAGAAGACATACAGACACATGAAAAGATGCTCAACATCACTCATCATCAGGGAAATGCAAATCAAAACCACAATGAGATATTACCTCACACCTGTCAGAATGGCTAAAATCAACAACATCAGAAACAACAGGTGCTGGTGATAATGTGGAGAAAAAGGAACCCTACTACACTGTTGGTGGGAATGCAAACTGGAGCAGCCATTGTGGAAAACAGTATGAAGATTCCTCAAAAAGTTAAAACTAGACCTACCCTATGATCCAGCAATCACACTACTGGGTAGGTACCCAAAGAATACAAAAACATTAATTCAAAGGGTTACATGCAAACCCTGTGTTTATTAAGCATTATTTATAATAGCCAAGATATGGAAGCAGCCCAAGTGTCCATCGATGGATGAGTGGATAAAGAAGATGTGGTACATATATACAATGAATGTTATTCAGCCATAAAAAAGAATGAAACTTTGCCATTTGCAACAACATGGATGTTGTTAAGCAAAATAAATCAGAAAGACAAATACCATATGATTTCACTCATATGTGAAATTTATGAAACAAAACAAATGAGCAAGAGGAAAAGAGAGAGAGAGAGCTAAACCAAGAAACAGACCCTTAACTATAGAGAACAAACTGATGGTTATTAGAGGGGAAGTTGGAGGAGGGGAGATGGATTAAATAGGTGATGGGGATTAAGAAGTGCATATGTGATGAGCACCAGGTGATGTATGACATTTTGAATCATTATATTGTATACCTGAAACTAATATAACACTGTATATTAACTAACTGGAATTAAAATATAAGCTTCGGGGTGGCTGGGTGGTTCAGTCGGTTAAGTGTCTGACTTTGGCTCAAGTCATGATCTTATGATTCATGAGTTCAAGTCCTGTGATGCAGCATGGAGCCTGCTTCGGATTCTCTGTCTCCTTCTCTGTCTGTCCCTCCCCTGTTCATACATTCTCTCTGAAAAATAAATAAATACACATTAAAAAATAAACAAAAGCTAAAAAAAAAGAAAACAATCAAGGTCACCTGGGTGGCTCAGTCAGTTAAGCATCTGACTCTTGATTTTGGCTCAGGTCATGATCTCATGGTTTGTGAGATCAATCTCCACGTCAGGCTCTGTGCTGATAGTATGGAGCCTGCTTGGGATTCTCTCTGCCCCTCCCTGCTCTCTCTTTCTCTCTCAAAATAAATAAACATTAAAAAGAAAAGAAAAGAAAAGAAAACAATCTCATTTCCAATTGCACCCAAAGGAATGAAATACTATAGAAAAAACATAACCCAAGGAGGTGAAATATTGTACTCCAAAAACTATAAAACACTGATGAAAGAAATTGAAGATGACCCAAACAAATGGAAATATATTCCATGCTCATGGACTGAAAGAATAAACATTATTAAAGTGTCCATCCTACCCAAAGCAATCTACAGACTTAATGCATTCCCTACCAAAGTACCAACAGCATTTTTCACAGAAGTAGAATAAATAATTCTAAAATTTGTATGGAACCACTAAAGATCATGAATAGCCAAAGCAATCTTGAAAAGGAGGAACAAAACTGAAGGTATCACGATCCCAGATTTCAAAATATACTACAAAGTTGTAGTAGTCAAAACAGTATGGTATGGCACAAAAATAGACACATGGATCCATGGAACAGAATAGAAAACCCAGAAATAAACCCACATTTCTATCATCAATTCCTCTCTAGAGTGCGAATACAATAGGGAAGATATTATCTTCAACAAATGGCGTTGGGGAAACTGGACAGCTATATGCAAAAGAATGAAACTGGACCACTTTCTTACACCATATGCAAAAATAAACTCGAAATGGATTAAAGACCTAGATGTGAGACCCAACACCATAAAATTCCTAGAAGATAACATAGGCAGTCATTCCTTCGTCACTGGCTATTGAAACATTTTTCTAAATATTTCTCCTCAGGCAAAGGAAACGAAAACAAAATTAAACTACTGGGACTAAACCAAAATAAAAAGCTTTTGCACAGTAAAAAGCAAGACAAAAAGCAACCTACTGAATGGTAGAAGATATTTGCAAATGATCTACCTAATAAAGAGTTAATTTTCAAAACATATAAAGAAATGATACAACCCTGGGTGGCTCAGTCGGTTAAGCATCCAACTTTGGCTCAGGTCATGATCTCACAGTTCGTGAGTTAGAGCCCTGTGCTGGGCTCTGTGCTGACCTCTCAGGGCCTGGAGCCTGCTTCAGATTCTGTGTTTCCCTCTCTCTCTCTCTGATCCTCTCCTACTTGCACTCTCTCTCTCTCTCAAAAGTAAATAAATGTTAAAAAAATTTTTAAAAATAAATGCAATCATCTATACATTAAAAAAAGAAAGAACTGATACAACTCAACACTAAAGAAATAAATAATCTGATTAAAAAATAAGCAAAGGACATCAAGAGACATTTTTCCAAAGAAGACAATGGCCAAGAGACACATCAAAAGATGCTCAACATCACTAATCTTTAGGGAAATAGAAATCAAAACCACAATGAGATAAAACTTCACAACTGTCAGAATGGCTAGAATCACAAAGATGAGAAATAATAAGTGTTGGCGAGGATGTGGAGAAAAGGGAACCTTTGTGCACTGTTGGTGAGAACACAAATTGGTGCAGCCACTGTGGAAAACAGTATGGAGGTTCCTCAAAAAATTAACAACAGAATTATCATATAACCTAGTAATTCCACTACCTGGTATTTATGCAAAGGAAACAAAAATACTAATTCAAAAAGGTATATGCACCTTTAGCATTACTTACGATTGCCAATGTGTGTGTCTATATATATATATATATATATATATATATATGTAATACAATGGAATATTATTCTTTGGTTTTAGTACCAGGGTAATACTAGTTTCAGAAAATGAATTGGTAAGGGTTACTATAATGCCCCCGTCTCTGATAATTTTCTTTGCTTCAAAATCTACTTTATCTGATATTAATATAGCCACTCATTCTTTCTTTTTTTATTAACGTTTGTAGCATATATATCTTTCCATCCTTTTACTTTCAAACTGCTTATATTGTTAGTGAAGTGAGTTTCTTGTAGACAGCATAAGGCTGGGTCATATTTTTAATCCACTCTGCCAATTTCTGTGTTTTAAATGGTGTATTGAGATTTATTGAATTTAATTATTGATATGTTAGGGTTTAAGTGTGTCATCTTTTTTTTTTTTTCTATTTGTCTGGTTTTCATTTCTGTTTTCTCTTCTATGACTTTCTGTAGGTTGCTTGAACATTTTTTTTGAATTCCATTAAAACATTTTTTTAATGTCTATTTATTTTGAGAGAGAGAGAGTGCGTGTGTGTGTGTGTAGATGCTCACAAGCAGGGAAGGGTCAGAGAGGAGAGACAGAATCCCAAGCAGGCTCCGCGTCATCCACACAGAGCTTGATGTGGGGCTTGAACTCCCAAACCATGAGATCATGACCTGAGCCAAGATCAAGTCAGACACTTAACCGACTGTGCCACCCAGGGACCCCATTGAATTCCATTCTTATTTAACTATAGTGTTTTTTTTTTTTTTTTAAACGTTTATTTATTTTTGAGACAGAGAGAGACAGAGCATGAACGGGGGAGGGGCAGAGAGAGAGGGAGACACAGAATCCGAAACAGGCTCCAGGCTCTGAGCCGTTAGCCCAGAGCCCGATGCCGGGCTGGAACTCACAGACCGTGAGATCGTGACCTGAGCGGAAGTCGGACCCTTAACCGACTGAGCCACCCAGGCGCCCCTATAGTGTTTTTAAGTGTATCAGTTTGTATAACTTGTTTTAGCTATTTCTCTAGCTATTACTATATATATATGTGTGTGTATATATATATATATATATATATATATATATATATAAAATTTTTCAGTCTACTAGTGTCATTTTACCAGTTCAAATGAAGTATAGAAACCTTACTTCCCTTTACTTTCCTCCTATTTTAAATATTACTTCTACATATATTTAGAACATTATAATTTTTGCTTCAACCACTATTTCAGAAACTCAAGAGAAGTCTATTGTTTTTACTCATATTTTCGCTTACCATGTTACTTTTTCCCTTTCTGATGTTTCAGTTCCTTTTTAAAATGTCTTCCTTTCTGCTTAGAAAACTTTCTTCAGCTATTGTTTTAGGGTAGGTCTGCTAGCAACAAATGTTTCTAGTTTTCCTTCATCTGAGAATGTCTTAATTTTCTCTTAACGGCTCCTTAATTTTCTCTTAATAACTCTCACAAGCTATTTTCACTGGATTCTGATTTGACAGTTTTCTTTCAGCACTTGCAAAATGTGCTACTTCCTTTTGGCTTTCACGGTTTCTGATGAGAAATCTGGTGTCATTTAAATGGTTTCTTCTGTCGGTGAGGTGTCCTCTCTCATTCGCTGCCCTCAAGAATTTTTGTAGTTAGTTTTTACAAGTTTGACTATAAAGTGTCTGGTGTGGATTTCTTTGGGCTTGTTGGGGTTCATTCAGCTCCTCCTTCACCTCCTTCTAATGTTAACTACTGCTTACTAAGCAACGGCTGTGTATCAGACATCGTGCTGGACATTTTATGTACACTCTTGCTAATTGCACCCACAAACTTGGGAGTTAGGTGTGTTAGATTGAACCACATGAAACTGTCATGGCTTCACTCAGCTTCTCGAATCTATAGGTTTATGTCTTTTGCCAAATTTAGTACATTTAAGATGTTATTTCTGTGGGTACTTTTTCAGCCTCCCCTTTCTCCTGTCCTTTTTTTTTTCTCCTCTCCTTCTGAGAGTCCCATGACATGAATGTTAAATCATCTATTATAGCCCCATAGGTCCTTGAGGCTGTTAATTTTTTTCTGTTAGATAGTACAGTTTCTATTGTTCTCTCTTCCAGTTCACTGCTTCTTTCCTCTAACATAACATAATTGTTTTGACATCTATCAATGATCTTTTCTCAGTTTAAGATCTTCCTGGCTCTTGGAATTGATTTTCAACTAAAACCTGGACATTCTGGAAATTATAAGGCTCTGCATCTTATTAAGATCTACTTTAGGGGCGCCTGGGTGTCTTGGTCGGTTAAGCGTCCGACTTCGGCTCAGGTCATGATCTCACGGCCCGTGAGTTCAAGCCCCGCATCGGGCTCTGTGCTGACCGCTCAGAGCCTGCAGCCTGTTTCGGATTCTGTGTCTCCCTCTGTCTCTGCCCCTCCCCTGTTCATGCTGTCTCTCTCTGTCTCAAAAATAAATAAATGTTGAAAAAAAAATTAAAAAAAAAAAAAGATCTACTTTAGTTAGTTTAACCTGAAACCACTCCAGTAGAAGGCAAGGGTCATTGCCTTGATATTGCTAAATGGAGGCTGAAGTTCAGGTTCCCACTTAGCTACTGTTGTCACCCAAGGGTGTATCTTGTTACTGCTGAGTGCAAGTGGAAGTTCCAACTCCCCAGTGAGCCTCCACTGGTCCTTCCCCAGCTCCTAGGAGTGAGAATGTCTTATTACTGCCCACTACATGGCCTTCACTAATATAACAGGGAAGGGTGGCGTTTTTACCACTGGGTGGTGATGAAAGTCCTGACCTACCACTTGGCCTCTGACACCACCCCAGCAGAGAGGGAGGCACCTTGTTACTGTCAGATGGGCAGTTGGAAGTCCAGGCTCCCTGCATGGTCTCTACTAACACTATGGTGAGTGGGGGGAAGAGGGAAGGCCTGTTATGGCTGGGTAGCTTCCTACTCAGCCTTTTCTGACACCACCCTGGCAGTTGTGGTAGGGGACAATGTTAGGGTGCCCCATTACAGCCTGGTGAGGGTGTTAAGTCTAGGCTCCCCTCCTGACTTTTCCTGGCATGTGTAGAGATGGGGGGGGGGACCCACAATTTTTCTTTGTGGTATTTGGCTGGAGAGCATTTTTATTCTCTGAAAGTTTCATTTTGCTAGATTGTCTATTTCCTATTCCTTTGACTACAGAGTAGGTTTTTCTTGTTTTGCTTGTCTGAACTCATTGGTACTTTCAGATTGCTGGCTTCTTCAGCTACAAGCCTGAGACAACCCAGTACCATGTTGTCTTGGGTCCTGAGGTCCCTGGCTAGTCTTCCTCTCCCTCTTTTAGAGTCTTGTTTATTAGTTGTACTTAACTAAAGGAGTAAGAAAGAGTATGTCTACTCCATCTTTTCAGAAGTCAGTCTATATACTTACACTGTTTTTGATCAGTATCTCAAAACCTTAGGGATCTAGATGATTTTTCTGTTCTCACTTATATCATTTTCCTTATCTTAAAATTTTTTAGGTGGAGATTCTGAGGACCTAAATTAGAATTGCCTTCTTCAGAGAGAATTTGCATTTGCCTCTGCTGGAAGCCACAAATCTTACTAATTTAGGGATTTTAGTTCTCTTGAAGCATCCTAGTTTCATACAGAATTCTCAGGTTGTTTTCCTGTCCTGCAGCAGGATTGCTCAAGGGTTAGTAGTCAAATTCCAGGGCTATAATTGGCATTTGTATGCAAAGATGTCAGGTACAGTGCTAGAAAAGAGTTTATCTTCTTTCTTTTTGTGGGAAAGGGATTGGTATGCCTTGAAGATTTTCCTTATTTTCTTGCAAGCCCAGAAATGCTTTTCAAAAACTGTTATAGTTTATCCAGGAGATGGTTGTATTGTAGATGGAGGGCCAAAATCACTGGTAGAAATGCAAATCCCTTGTTTACGACATTTGGTAGTACTTCTTTGAAAACGACTGGAAAAGCAATATTCCTCATGATTATCAGATTTTTGTCAAAAGGCCAGACATGAAGGTTTTATTGAGTTTCAAATTCCTTAATTAAAATTGTCATTTTAGGTGGGTGAAATAGATTACTAGAATAATCTATTTTTACATCAAAACTGAGCCTTGCTCACTATATTACCATAACTGAGTTCCAGGTACTGACAAACTTGGTCTTCCTGGGAGGAGTGAAGAACTGGAGAAAACTAGAATATTGGAGGGTATACCTGAAAACAGTGAGGTGTAACAGCTATAAAACATGATCTAACCTGAAGTCTATGGTTCAGTTCCACTACAGCAACTGTAGCTGAAAAGTTATTTTTCCTAAGAGAACAAACCAAATCTTTATGTTCCTGCAGCTAGCTCACTTCATTCCAATAACCTGTTTCAAAAGTCCAGCTCGCTGCATTCCAGAGATCTGATTTTTTAATAACCAGTGCTGTTTTATTCATGACTCTTCTTTCCTCCATTTGTTCAGTAAATAAATTTAAGAAGCCAAGAATCAAATTGGAGCCTCCATAAAACGTGTTCCCTCATCATCTTGACTCTTCTACTTTAAAATACTGTTCCAAGGATGGCTCTGTATAAACTTAATTCTTTAATAACAACATTAGTGATTTCTAATACTTATTATGCGTCAGCCTCTGTTCGAAGCTCATTACATATATTTACTTCTCAAAACAATCCTAAGACATAGGTGTTTCACCTGCCCTCACTCTATAGATGAGGAAACTGAGGCACAAAGTAAAAAAACCCAGTCTCCCAGCTAGAACGTGGTGGAACTGATAACTGATCCTAGGCTGTGTGGTTCTAGAGTCTATGCAATAATCCTCTAGTACGGACTGTGTAGAGCCAACGCCAGACCCAGTATGTGTGATGATATGAGTCTCTTAAAGTGAAATCTAGTACTTTAGTAGGGAATACAGGTTCAACCACAAATACATTTATTTCTCTAAGAACAGTATGCCACTTTTAAATTAAAAAAACAAATTATCATCAGCTGTCTCTGCAGTTTGCTCGCTCTTTATTAAGCTGATAAAAAAAATCCCAGAGCAGAGCAATTCACCAGCACGATCATTAAATTGCAAATCTCTCCTTTGTCACAGAGCAAGGATACACTCAAATGCAGAAAATAACTTTGTTCATAGGAGTACCTGCATCCATT
Source organism: Panthera uncia (assembly GCF_023721935.1). Taxonomy (NCBI): domain Eukaryota; kingdom Metazoa; phylum Chordata; class Mammalia; order Carnivora; family Felidae; genus Panthera; species Panthera uncia. The sequence continues at coordinate 117,099,761 of NC_064816.1, forward strand.
TGTCATGCATTCCAGTGCCTCACGGCCCCCTTTTCAATCATTTAATTCCTAACCTAGTTTCTTTTTATAGTCTGAAAACAAGGAATCACCTAAGTAAGATATCCTTTCAGAGCACTGTTGAACACAGAGATACCTCAGATTCCTGTTCTAAATGTTAAAAATATATTAGCACATACAGAAAATATCTGTAGATCTATTCTGTTATGTTGTAGTGAGTTTTTGTTTCTCCCTTTTTGATAATGTCTTCAATTTCTTCTGAGACTTCTCCTTTGTAGTCATTTGGTTCTATTGCATTTAATTTCTTTTGATACTCCAGTGGCAAACCATTTTCTTTTGCACCTAGGCAAATGACCTAGAAATGGTTAAACAAACAAAAAACCTTTTAGTTAGGAACATAATTTAATATACCACAGCTTCATGTGCTGTATCAAGTGTGAAATATTAGCTTTCAGATAACTCTAGGATAAATAATTATAGGACAAAATACAGACACAGAGTCATTCCCCTCAAAGTAAGCACGAATGTGCTGGGAGTTTTCAAGGTCACATGACACATCCTCATTGAATTTCAATTTTACTCAGTAACATGATTTAAAATGTTTTTAAAAGCTGAAGTATAATTAACATACAATGTTGTATTAGTTTCAGATACACAATATAATGATTCAACAGTTCTTTACATTACTTGGTGTTCATCATGGTAAGTGTGCTCTTAATTCCCTTCACCTATTTCATCCATCACCTCATCCACCTCCATTCTGGCAAGCACCAGTTTGTTCTCTGTGTTTAAGAGTCTGGGTATTTTTTGTTTGTTCATTTGTTTTATTTCACAAATTCCACATATGAATGAAATCATGTGGTATTTGTCTTTCTGTCTGACTTATTTCACTTAGCATTATACCTTCTAGGTCCATCCACGCTGTTACAAATAGCAAGATCTTTTTTGCGGCTGAGTAATAATCCATTGTATATATACTGTGTACACGTACACACACACACACACACACACACACACACCTCATCTTATTTATCCATATTATTGACTATTGATGGACACCTGGGTAGCATCCATAATTTGGCTATTGTAAATAAATGCTGTGATAAACATAGGGGTGCATATATCTTTTCAAATTAATGTTTTCGTTTTCTTTGGATAAAAATGCAGTAGTGGAATTCCTGGATCATATGATAGTTCTATTTAAGTTTTTGAGGAACCTCCACACTGGTTTCCACAGTGGCTGCACCAATTTGCATTCCTACAAGCAGTGCATCAGTGTTTCTTTTTCTCCACACCCTCACTAACATTTGTTACTTCTTATGTTTTTGATTCTAGTCATTCCAACGAATTTAAAATATTTTTATATTAAGACAAAAAATTATTGTATGAAGTTGGCATGATCTATTAAGAAAAAACACAATTCTTCAAAAAAAAGTTATAGTTTGGGGTGCCTGGGTGGCTCAGTTGGTTGAATGTCTGACTTCAGCTCAGGTCATGATTCCATGGTTTGTGAGTTGGAGCCCTGCATCGGGCTCTGTGCAGACAGCTTGGAGCCTGGAACCTGCTTTGGATTCTGTGTCTCCCTCTCTCTCTGCCCCTCCCCTGCTCGTGCTCTGTTTTTCTCTCTCTCTCTCTCAAAAATAAACATTAAAGGGGTGCCTGGGTGGCACAGTTGGTTAAGCGTCCGAATTCAGCCAGGTCACGATCTCGCGGTCCGTGAGTTCGAGCCCCGCGTCAGGCTCTGGGCTGATGGCTCGGAGCCTGGAGCCTGTTTCCGATTCTGTGTCTCCCTCTCTCTCTGCCCCTCCCCCGTTCATGCTCTGTCTCTCTCTGTCCCAAAAATAAATAAAAAACGTTGAAAAAAAAAATAAAAAAATAAAAATAAAAATAAACATTAAAAAAAATTTTTTTTTAATTTATGGCTTATAGGGAGCAGTTTTAGTTTAATCCTAGAGCCTACTCTACCTCTAAATTACACATGAGGGAATAAATAGCAACTATGTTCAGTCGTACTTCCCAGATCCATACCAGGCTAACTCTAGACAATTCCAGATTAGGCCCAGGAACTGGGTCATCCACTCCAGGTGCTATGTCCTGCTTAGGCCTTCCAATAGTACCTAAGTTTGGGTTTCTAAAAAGGGATGGTGGGGTTTCTATCCCACATTCTTTTTCTATGCTTGTGGGAGTGGTTCCTCTGATTTTGAAAGACAGTGTGACTTTTTTCCCTCCATCCAGGGATGGAAACATTTCAGTAGTAGGAAATATATTTTTTTCTCCATAAAAATAAATCTCGGTGCTATGAAATACTGGTTTGTGGAAGAAAAAAATGATTACAAAAGCCTATGTATAGAATAAATCTACCAAAAATTTGCATATATGTGCTATTTTCTACTTTAGGAAAGAAAATACATGTCTAGAATTATGGCTCATGTATATTTCTAAAAGTTTTTTAAAATAAATACATGTTAGGAACATGGTTCTATCGTTACAAATAAATCTGAACACTTTCGATTTGCATTTGCATGTTAGGTAAATATCATATTTGCATTAAAAACATTTTGATTAAAATGAAGTGTTCATGTAGAATTTAACACACACAAAGTCTTATTAAAACAAGATATTTTTTAGCTTAGCTCAGTGAAAATTAAAGAGCAATCGTCAAAAGTCTTTCTAAGTAGCTTACCTTTTTATACTGGGGAGATGGGGGAGCACTCTCATAATTTTTCATCTGATAACTTCGACAAGTTATTTCTTTTCCTTCTTGAGTATAAACATTAACTTCTATTGGGACATATGTTCCACTTTTAACTCCTTCTTGCCTGAAACCAGAACAGCCAAATTTTAACATACATGACTTAGCCAAGTTAGTTTACTGAATTAAAAATTTAACTGTTGGGGCGCCTGGGTGGCTCAGTCGGTTGAGCATCCGACTTCAGCTCAGGTCACGATCTCACGGCTCGTGAGTTTGAGCCCCGCGTCGGGCTCTGGGCTGATGGCTCAGAGCCTGGAGCCTGCTTCTGATTCTGTGTCTCCCTCTCTCTCTGCCCCTCCCCCGTTCATGCTCTGTCTCTCTCTGTCCCAAAAATAAATAAACGTTAAAAAAAAAAAAAATTTAACTGTATATGGATATATGTCCTCCCTATGTATTTGGGAATATAGTAGAACATATAAAATTACCACATCAAAAGTAAACTTAGCATTCCAATTAGAAAGCCTCAGCCTTACTATTACTTGGTATACTTCTAACAGATCTCTATTTATTCTATTGGAAAACATGCTTGAATGTAGTTATTTCAATCTTTGTACCCCTAAACATTGTTCTCTAGGCTACTAAGCAAGAGAATATCCACCCAGAGAAAAGTAGAGAGAATGGTTCACTCTCATTCACCAGTGACATAAAGTATGAAGCATGTCAGATAATCTGTTCTTATCAAGTCCTACCCTATTCTGCCAGCTTTCTTTGTATACATGCTCTACCATACAACTCTTGAGTCTTAGGTATAAAAAGTATCAAGGCATTTCTGATATGTTATCAAAGTTTTTGCAAATTATTATTACTTTTTTACTGATTCAACTGCTACCTTAAAGAATTGTTTTTTAAAAACTGACTCTAATAAAAATTGAACTGCTTTGAAACCAATTAAGAAAATGCAATAATTACAAACATCTTTGTGACTTTTCACAATACGAAATTGCAAAGAGTTTTTTTTTTTTTATAAAAGATAAAAAGAACAAAAATAAGGGCTTCCATTTTTTGCAGAAGAGATTATAAACATCTTCCCCAAATCTTAATCAGAACGTGTGACCCCTGGGCACCTGGATGGATCAGTTGGTTAAGTGTTCAACTCTTGTTGATCTCAGCTCAGGTCTTGATCTCAGGGTTGTGAGTTCAAGCCTCCCATTGGGCTCTATGCTGGGCATGAACCCTACTTAAAAAGAAAAGAGTAGGGGCACCTGGGTGCCTCAGTCGGTTAAGTGTCTGACTTCGGCTCAGGTCATGATCTCACGGTCTGTGGGTTTGAGCCCCGCATCCAGCTCTGTGCTGACAGCTCAGAGCCTGGAGCCTGTTTCAGATTCTGTGTCTCCCTCTCTCTCTGACCCTCCCCTGTTCATGCTCTCTCTCTGTCTCAAAAATAAATAAACGTTAAAAAAAAAAGAAAGAAAAGAAAAGAGTGACCCTTCTAGACCTTTTTTTTTTTTTTTTTTTTAAATTAATGTAAGCTCTATGCCCAACACGGGGCTTTAACTCACAATACTGAGATCAAGAATTGCACGCTCTATGGGCTGACCCAGCCAGGCACCCCTAGCTTTTCTTTTTAGGAAATGCATAATATACCTTTATATTAACCCTAAAGTATAAAGAATATAGTATATGGTTTGAAAAACCAATACACATATACACATCTTTGCATATGATCCACTTTCTGAATTAGTTATTATTTAACTTATAATTAGAAGCCACCTACTCATCCAGAGAACTTAAATTGCTTTTGTTCATTTTCCATACTACTCCCCATACTTCATCGCCAGGACTTTGAAAAATGGTGGCTATACCTCCATGCCAAGTTTCACTTGTTTTGCCTTGGGAATTGCCAAAGTCAAGCTTAAAATCCTACAAAGGAAACCAAAAAGACAGGATCAATATCCACTTGAACCAAAATTTCCCTCCTCAAAATAAATAAAAAATTTACCTTGAACTCCATGCAATTAAAACATAAACTTTGAGTTCCTTCTCTGCGTAAGAAACTGTAAAAAATACAAAGATATACAAGGACCCAGATCTCGACTTTATTTTTTCATATTCTTCTTTAAAAATGAAACACATGCTAAATATATTAGATGTATACATATCTTACCATAAACAGGTTTGAAGGTTTAAAAAAACCCATAATCCCAATGCCTTAACACAACTATTTTCATTTTTGAAAATTACTTCTCAGTCTACCTACATACTCATAGATTTTAATTTAGAGGCACCCATAGTACACATAATTGTTGAAGATGAGTAGCTGTGTAGGGGTTATAACCTTTTCTCTACTTTTATGTATGTAGAGAGTATCCTAACATCATATATCACTACGTCCTCAAGGAGCTGGCATTTTGAGGGTGATTTGGATACTTATTCATCTAACATTCATGAATTGTACTATTATAATAATCGTAAGAGCAGCTAGCACTAGAACTTTACTAGGTTATATACACTGTGCTATGAGCTTTACATGGACTCTCATTTTTATCCTGCCAACAACTTTATTTTACTAATTCAACAGCAAAAAAAAAACAAAAAACCTGTAGTTTATAAAGATCCAGTAACTTGTCCAAGATCTCACAACTAATAAGTAATGGAGCCAGGTTGCTAGTTTTGCTTATTCCCTGTTAGGGATGGGTAATCAGAGGAGATAATCCTGAGGAAGATTAAAAACCCTTCCTTGGTTGTTTGGTGTAGGAAAATTTCTTTCCATCTTTCCAGAGCTTAGTTTCCTTAATAATAAAATTTAAAAGGTTGGACTCGATATTAAATCTAAGGTTAATAATTAATCTTTATCACCTTATTTTCTTAAAAATGTCAGACATCCAGGAAAAAGGCTGCTTTGAGTGACCAGTACCTTTAGTTGGTATACTGGATGTTCTAGAACCAAGTAGCCCTGGCAGGACATCAGGAGAGCTGTTAACAAGTTACAACCACACTAGGTACTGGCTGTCTATTACTAAATCCAAGTTCCACTTTTCTGCTGCTTTTGACATAGTTAACCACCCTGTCTTGATCAGCCTCTTCCTGACTTTCAAACTGTTTCCTGCTCTCAATTCCCTTTGCTAATTCCTCCTCCATACCAGGTCTTTAAATGTTAGAGTTTCTAGGGCTCAGTTTAGGCCCCTTTCTCTGTTCATCAGCAATTTGCTCAAGATGATCTATCCCCTCCAATGACTTCAAATACCATCCAGTATTCCAATTCTCTTTTATTTATTTATTTTTTTAATTTTTTTTTTAACGTTTATTTATTTTTGAGACAGAGAGAGACAGAGCATGAACAGGGGAGGGGCAGAAAGAGAGAGAGACACAGAATCTGAAACAGGCTCCAGGCTCTGAGCTGTCAGCACAGAGCCCGACACGGGGCTCGAACTCACGGACCGCGAGGTCATGACCTGAGCCGAAGTCGGACGCTTAACCGACCAAGCCACCCAGGCGCCCCTCGCTTTCCAATTCTCTTTTAATCCAGCCCAGATCTCTCTTCTAAACTTCAAGAGTGCTTGGAACAGGGCCTCCCAGACAGTGAATACTTAATCAATGATCACTGATATTTTTCTGCTCATTTGGATGTATAACCAGCATCTCAAACTCAGTATGTTCAAACTGAGCTTAACTCTCCCGCCAAAACTGATGCTCCTCTTCTCTTTACAAGCATCACCATCATCCATGCTATTGCCGCAAAAACCTTAGTTGCCTCCTCCTCCCTTCACAATCAGTCACCAAGGCTTAACACTGTTATCTCCTAAGTATCTCCCAAACCCATCTACCCTCGACTGCTACCACTCCAGTTCGAGGTGCCATTATCTTTAGCATGAATTGCTTCAGAATCTTTCTAACTGGGCTTCCCACGTTCACTGTTGTCTCCCTCTTCCAATCCATTTCCCACTGCAACCAGAAGGGGCTTTCAAAGTTGTGAATCTGATCTCTCATTTGCTGAAATTCTGCAATAGGGCTTTTCATTGCTCTCAAGATAAAAACCAAAGTCTTCTGTGGTCCTATAACATGCGGCCCTTTTCCTACCTCTCTAGTCATCATTCTTTATCCTCCTTACACACTAAACTCCAGCCATAGTAGCTGGATGATCTAGCTTCTTCTTTCCTGAGGACATTTGTACATGCTGTCCCTTCTATTTTCTTTGCCTCCCCCTGCCCAATCATTCAGGTCTCAGCTTAAAAGTCGTATTTTCAAGAAGAGCTTTACTGAGCTCTTAGGTCGGGACTCCAAGTCATACATACACTTCCATGGCACCTAGTACATCCACCCTCCCCCACCCTTTTTTTAAAGCCTTCATTTTTCTTTTTTTTTTTTAAAGATCGGTTTTAGGGGCGCCTGGGTGGCTCAGTCAGTTAAGCGTCTGACTTCGGCTCAGGTCATGATCTCGCAGTTCGTGAGTTCAAGCCCCGCGTCAGGCTCTGTGCTGATGGTTCAGAGCCTGGAGCCTGTTTCAGATTCTGTGTCTCCCTCTCTCTCTGACCCTCCCCCGTTCATGCTCTGTCTCAAAAATAAATAAACGTTAAAAAAAAAAATATCAGTTTTAGGAAGGTAAACCTGAGAGGAAGGTACAACATGTCTCCTTTTTAAAGTCACCATATCTGTAAATGAATAATCATTTGCTTGATAGCTCTTCCATTGGTCCCAACTATAAGCATCTGAACTTCTTTCACATTTCGGCAATTCCCTACCTTCTGAGTCTGGGGGATGGGTGGAAAGTTCTGTAGCCCACCTCCCATTTTTGAAGCTTCAAATGCCAACAGTTGGTTCTCCCAGCTTTGCTGGTAGTCAGGGCATGGGCACTAGCCAAGAGTTAGCCGGTCAGGACACCCATGTGGGGCTTTGAATCAGAAGCTGGTGCTAGTGCCCAAGGATGGCAGAAACTACACCCTGGAGGTGGTGGCCACACTTAGGTTTCAGGAACTGCAGGGGTATAGTGGCGGCAGCCCAGGCAAGGTCCAGAGCAGGTGGTGTCAGTGATGCACATTGCAGCGTCCATGTTTACCAAGGTCAGCAGTGCTGCACCAGCGCCCTCCTGGGCTGGTTCTGTCTGTGATACTGACTGTGTTATGGTGGCTGTGGTTTCCTTTATGCCTGCCTGTGTGTGTGTGTGTGTGTGTGTGTGTGTGTGTGTTTCTAAGTAGGCTCCACAACCCAAAGTGGGGCTTGAACTCACCACCCTGGGATCAAGAGTTGCATGCTCCACCTACCAGCCAGGCACCCCTGTGCCTGCTTGTTTTCTCAGCTCTGTAGTCCTACCTTCCTGGTCATTCATGAGCCCTCCAACAGCCTTTCAACACATTCTTTTTTCTGCTTAAATCAGCCACTTTCTGTTGTTTGCAAATAAGAACCCCGACAACAACAGCAGAGACCATGCCTAATTCAACAATGTCAAAAGGTTTGGCACAATTTTCCTTCTTTCATTTCTTTCTTTTTTGCGTGTTACCTCCTATAGACCTAGAGGTCCTCAAAGTAGCCAACTTTACTCAATCACCTTTGTATCTGCAGGGAAGAACATCTACCAAATGAAGGAATGGACTGTAGTGAAGAGCAATGATTTTTACCAAGGTGGGTTATGGTTCATCCAGACACTGGACTTAGCTGAGCTCAGCACTCACTACGGATGAGACTCCCTGCCAGCTTTCAGGACCTCTCCAATCAGGAGCAAAAGGCGGGTGAATGGAGTTTTACAACAGGTGACAAGTCCTGCAGCGAAGGTGTAGGAGGGAACAGAAAGGAACCGATTCTCTGCCCTGGGGTCGGAGAAGGCGTCTCAGGCACCAAGCGAATGGATCCTGTGAGCGTGCCCATTCAGCAGGTGGGCACGAGAGGGGTGGCCGGACCTGGGCAGAACGAGCAGCCTAGGGAAAGTTAGGAGGGGACTCTAGGAGACCCAGACGGGCTTGCTCAGGAGGGCAGAACCCAGACGGCGAAGAGAGCCCCGACGTACTCTCATCAGCGAGAGGTGGATTCCCGGCCCTGAGGAATCAACTTCTGGAAATCCTGCTCCCTCGTCCGAGGGGTGGGCACGACGCTTCAAGGGCCGCGGGCAGCACTGACCTGCAGGCGGGCCACGCAGCAGAACACGGCTGACGGGTTTCGGAGGTGGATCCGCTCGGTCAGCAGATTGCTACCGTAGGCGAAGTACAGAAAACTCTCCCCCTCCTGGCCCCGGAGGTCCTCACAGCCCGAATTCGCCATGCTCCACCCAGACACCTGCACCGCAGCGGTGTCGGCGGCAAGACCGTGAGGAGGGGACTGCGAGCGTCCCAACTTCAGTGACAAACCGGCCGGCGACTCTAGGGTTAGGGGAAACGCGGGACGCGTGGGCGCGGCGAGTCGGATGCGACCGCCCTTGCGATTGGCTGCCGGTCACAAATGTTGAGTCACCCCATCTGATTGGCCAAGCCCATCACCTCCTCTCAATTCTCCAGTAAGGATTCTGAAATACTCAGACCTGAGGCGACCGGGAGCCGACTCCTCATTGGACATGATCCTCTTGTTGTCCCGCCCCGGTGTTCAAGCCTCCCTCTGATTGGTGAGTGGGCCGGCACTACACGGAGGTGCGTCAGGTCTGGCGGGTTCGGTTTAGGGGGTCGCTCGGCCAGCGTCCCAGCCTTGTTTTTTCAGCTTCAGGTGGCGCAAGCGTGCTTCCCTGGCTGTGGGTGCATTTTAGGTAGCTCTGGGCACCCCTGAAGCGAAACAGCTGCCCTGGCCGCGCCCCCGACGGTTCCCTCACCTGGCAGCTCACTCCCGTACCGCCCTGCCGGTTTGGAGCAGTCGGTCACTACGGGTCTCTTCCCCCCACAGGGTGGTTCCGGCTTCCCCAGCCCTGATCATCTGCGTGGAGAAGCCCCTCCGAATGTCTGGGATTCCCTTCCCCGACGGAAGTAGCGAGTCGGTTTCAAATCCCGATGATGCCATTTACTGGCCACCTACGCTTGGGCAGCTCTCATCTGCTTCCTCCTTTTAAAATAGAGATTTTAATATAAATTATGATCACAGTTACATAACTTATGATCTCTTATCTCACAGGGTTGGTTTAAGTACTTAAAGAATAGTTTTGTTAATGTTATTAGGAGCAAAAACTCCAGTGTAAAATAAGATATAAAAGCCTAAGAACAATGAAATAAAACCTTGTATCCTTAAACTTTGAAATGAAAATATTAATTTAAACTCAGGGGAATGGCTATCCTTGGTACCCAGATTTTGATTCCTAAATACCACTCTCCACCAAAAGGTATGAGGGATCGTCGGAGAAATTATTTATGCCAGGTCAAAAGCTAGGAATGAGTAGGAGCGGTTGGAACATCTTGTGACAGAAAGTCTGGAAGTATCCAAGAAAAATGAGGTCCTTTCAGAAGGACATGGGACCCAGCTTGAAGGAATGCCCACTGGCCAAAAGTAGAACAATTTGAGTACCAAAAATAATGACTGCAATTGATTGAAAATGTCAGACAGAAAAGTCCCACCAAAAGAGTAAACCAAATATAAAAAACAATTTTTAAAAACCTAATTTGCCATGGTGACTATTACAGCAGCTCTTTACTCTGAAAAGTGGTAATTTATTTTTTTTTTTAATGTTTATTTATTTTTGAGACAGAGAGAGACAGAGCATGAACGGGGGAGGGTCAGAGAGAGAGAGGGAGACAAAGAATCTGAAACAGGCTCCAGGCTCTGAGCGGTCAGCACAGAGCCCGACGCGGGGCTCGAACCTATGGACCATGAGATCATGACCTGAGCCGAAGTCGGATGCTCAACCGACTGAACCACCCAGGTGCCCCTGAAAAGTGGTAATTTAAGAAAACAATTTAAACATTTATCCTGCCCTTCTACTTGCAGCTGTATTTCAGGGGTAACCAAATAGTCCCAGTTAATGAGGAAGCAGTTCTCTTTACAAAAGTGTGCCAGCTAAATAATGCAAAATGAATGATAGAATGAGAAAATCACCATTTTGTAGCCCCTAATGAAATAATTGATTTTTGCCAGGATCATCAATGAAACCATTTGGTGAAAGGGTGATGGGGAACAGAATACTCGCATAGGGCCAAATTATCCCCAAGGATTACTCGTTGTAGTCAGAAGGAAAACATAATGACAATGAAGAAATCTGTTCCCTCCCACCGTAACCTAGATCAAACTTATCACTAAAAATGTACCAACCTGACATTACGTCTCTCCTGATGTGATACAATAGGAGGCACCAGTATGGTCTATGAAGTATTGTTTCCCAAACTCTTTCACTTCTATACAATCAAGCATAAGCAGGAACTACAAGGATAGAAGAATAGAAATGACACCAAGAGGAAACAATCAGAAAAATCCTGAACAAATGGTGGGGCATCCTGCAGAATAAATGAACAAATGGTTGTCTCTTAAATTAAGTCAGTGTAATTAAAAAAAAAAAAAAAAAAAAAAAGGCAGGACTGAGCACAGGCTGTTCCAGGTTAAAAGAAACTAAGAGACATGATAACTGCATGCAATGGCTTGTCCTTGGTTGTAGCTCAATAAACCAGATATAAAAGATATTTTGGAGACAAAGAAATCTGAATACAAAGTAGGGGATGAGATGATATTAAAAATTGCTTTCTTTATTAGGTTTGATAATAGCATTGTGTTATGTGGAAAGGTATCTCTATTTTTAGATATACATATTAATGTATTTAGGGGTAAAATGTTTGCTATCTATATTTATTTGAAAATAATTCAGAAAAATTGAAATATGTAAAGTGTTAAATGTTCAATCAACTGATGTGGATATGGATGTTCATTTTATTATTCTAGCTATTCTTTTCTATATATTTGAACATTTTCATGTTAAAAAGTCAAAAAGGGAAAATGGTGATATTTGTGAAGCACTGGGCAGACAGTGAGCACTCAGTAAGCAGTAACACTGTTGTTAGATAATCGGAAAATAGGAAGGTCGGTCCCCTCCCCATCCCCCAATCAAGGTGGAACTTGAAATGCAGACTTAGGAACTTCAGTGAGCAAGTTGCTCTTGCTAGCAAGATAGTGCTCTATTGCATCAGAATTCTCAAGGCCTCTGCTTCGGAGCATCCCCACTTAAAATGTCCTTCTGCATTTTAAATTGCTTTTAGACATTCTAAATGTATTTATTATTTAATGATTTTCTAAGTCTTTGACTTTTTTTCTCACCCTAGATTTCTCACTAATTGCTTAATTTTATGGTTATTGATTTTTCTTAATACCCTTTTACAAAAATTTTCTGAAGCACCGCTGTTTCCTCGAACACTGAAAAATCTTTTCTTAAGCCCATGAAGCATTTTATTTAGCTTCCCCATGTAGATTGCTGTGTGCTGACCCCTGTTGGCCAAGGCAGTAGATAGCAAGCTTTTTTTGTTTTTCCAAATTTAACCAAAGCTTGGTTAATACTCGTTAACATTCATTGAACACTTATCAAATGCCAGGCACCAACCTAAATTCATATATATTAGCTGATTTAATCCTGAAAATAGCCCTATGCAGGAAGTGCTAATACTATTCTCACGTTACAGTTGAGGAAGCTGAGGTAAGTTAACTAATTTGCCCCAGGCTGTAGCTAGCAATGACTGGCCAAGCACTCTGATTCTAGAGTCATTACGGGGTACTGCTTCCCAAATTTCTCAAGCTGAAAAGCCCTGGTGGTCTAGAAAAAACTGGTTATTAATAACCCTCTTTCAAGTACAATCTCTACCTTACCTATAAGGATATTATAAAATAATAATTCTAGCTTTCAATCACTTGATAATGAGTTAATGAGGTCAAATTTCTTTCAAGGGCCATTATTCAGTCTAGTGGTCTTTAAAGTTTTTTTATTGTATTATTAAAGTTTTTTATTGTATTATCAAGATTTTTGAGCACACACACACAATGTATATGGTATACTACTTACAAAACGACAATTTAAAAATAATTCTTTAATTGTCATGTTAATGCAAAACATACATTTAGGGTCAAGTTAATTACAAATAATAGTGGATAGAAATCCATATTTCAAATAGTCCTCTTGCAAAATTTTTTGGCTGACCGTGTCAGATCTTATCAGATCATCATTGTTTTTATACCATAATGTAGGTGATAAAGAGCTTATACCAGAAGTCAGGAACGTGAGCTTGGTACCTTTCTTTTTCACTTGTGCTTGTGATTTCAGTAAGAGCTTTAGTCCAGTTTTTTACAGAAATCGTTTTTTTTTGTGAGAATTAGTTAGTTCTCTGTGAGTCCACTTAAGCAAACACCAGTGAGTTGCAGTAGGTCACAAGACACAGCAAGTGAATGAATGAGGGCCATGCCACCATTACCCCTCCTCGGGAAGACACTCCCACCTGTCCTCTAGGATACTGCACCTCTTACGAGATATAATAACTATCTGACTGACTCTGGGGTCTAGTGTCAGAGTAAAGCTAAATTCTTTATTAGGATATAAGCGTATATACTACATATAGTAAAATACAGTAAATCGAAATTATACTATTTTAGCTCACAAAATAGAATTTTGTTTTCACACCCCGTAGATCAACTTGCTCACCCACTTTGAATAATTGTTATCTTATTTATTTATTTTTGAGACAGAAAATGTGAGTGTGAGCAGGGGAGGGGCAGAGAGAGAGAGAGAGAGAGAGAGAGAGAGAGAGAATCTCAAACAGGCACCACAAGACACGGGGCTCGATCTCATGACCCAAGCCAAAATTAAGAGTTGGACGCTCAACTGGCTGAGCCACCCAGGTGTCCCTAACATTTTATATATTTATTTACTTACTTATTTATTTTAGAGAGAGAGCATGAGCAGGGGAGAGGGGCAGAGGGAGAAAGAAAGAATCTTAAAGCAGGCTCCACTCTCTGTGTGGAGTCTGACCCAGAGCTAATCCCTCGATCCTGGGATCATGACAGACACTCAACCGACTGAGCCACCCGGGCACCCTTAGCATTATCATTTTAAAAAGAACACTTCAGGGGCGCCTGGGTGGCGCAGTCGGTTAAGCGTCCGACTTCAGCCAGGTCACGATCTCGCGGTCCGTGAGTTCGAGCCCC
>NC_064816.1:117113535-117132522 GCF_023721935.1 Panthera uncia
CGACTTCAGCCAGGTCACGATCTCGCGGTCCGTGAGTTCGAGCCCCGTGTCAGGCTCTGGGCTGATGGCTCGGAGCCTGGAGCCTGTTTCCGATTCTGTGTCTCCCTCTCTCTCTCTGCCCCTCCCCCGTTCATGCTCTGTCTCTCTCTGTCCCAAAAATAAATAAATAAACGTTGAAAAAAAAAAATTAAAAAAAAAAAAAAAAGAACACTTCAGGGGCGCCTGGGTGGCTCAGTCGGTTAAGCGGCTGACTTCGGCTCAGGTCATGATCTCGGGGTCTGTGGGTTCGAGCCCTGCGTCGGGCTCTGTGCTGACAGCTCAGAGCCTGGAGCCTGTTTCGGATTCTGTGTCTCCCTCTCTCTGCCCCTCCCCCGTTCATGCTCTGTCTCTCTCTGTCTCAAAAATAAATAAACATTAAAAACAAAAAATTTAATTAAAAAAAAAAGGACACTTCAATGTCAAATATTTGCACATTATGGCAAGTTTGAAGAGTTGTATAGTAAGAAGACTATGTGTCTCCTGAGTAAGGCCAAGCTGGCTGCTTAGGCAAGGTCATTCAGGGCAGTAGTAATATAGTGGGACAGATAGGACTGGTTCTCATGAATCTGTTTCTTAGCTCTGTGGATTGGAAAATTCAGTCTTGGCTCTGGGAGCAGATGCACACTAACGAGACTTATAAGAGATAGATGTACACATCAGAATGCCAATTAGTTGATATGTGATGAGAGCTGTAACAAATAAACCAGATTCGTGTGTTCACTGATCAATGCATTTTCTTCCATTAGGAAAATAAATAACACGAGAAGTCTCCAGACATGAGTTTAGCATGTTTTAGGAACTACAGGTCAGGTGGTTAAAGAGGAAGGAATAAGAGGAGTGACAGGAGATGAGGCTGAGAGACAGGCAAGGGCAAGCTCACATAACGCCTCGAAGGCCATGTTAAGGAATCGGGATTTTATTCTAAGAAATGAAAAGCTGTTTGGGCAGAGATACGATCTGACTTATTTTCCAATAGGATAATTCTAGATGCTGAGTGGAGAATCAATTCCAAGGGGATAAAGAGGATATTTAAGAGACACATAAAGAAGCTGTTGCAGAAGTTTTGACAAGAGTGGATGGTGGCCTTGGACTCCCTAGGGTAGTGGGAGTGAAGCGAGAGAGAAGAGGACTGATCTGGGGTGCCATTTATGGTAGAGAAGATTGGACTTGCTGAAGATTGGAGGGATGATTCCATGCCTACGAAACAACTTTCCAATTCTAGTCTGTGTCCTTAGTAGATTCTCCTTCTAGAAGGAAGCCTTGATCAGAGATCACGGGGACGTGATTTTCCTGCTAATTCCAATTTTCTTTCCTGAGAATTTGAACTTGAGTCTGGGAAGGGTTAGGTTACTTTCTGGGTGCTGAGATTATAGCTTGTGATGCTCTGAGCTGGTGTCAGCCACGTTTGCACAGCTGGAATGGGAAGAGGAAGAAGGTGACCTGAGTGACAGAAAAGAAAGCAGACCGCACCTAAGGAGAGAATGGTGCTAGAGAAATCCAAGTCCTGAGCTCACTGAAGTGTCTGGCTCCGGCTGTTACCAGACCCAGCTGAGTTTCTCACGTTGCTTTTCCCAAGATAGTCTCATAAGCCTTATTCTCCACACTGGTAATTAAATGATTCTATTAAATGCACATAGGTTATGAGGAATACAGCATATTTAATCCTGCCACAATTTTATTTTATTTTATTCTATTTTATTTTGAGAGAGAGAGAGAGAGAGTGAGAGCAGGAGAGAGGGGCAGAGGGAAAGACAGAATCCCAAGCAGGCTCCATGCTTAGCATAGAGCCTGACATGGGGCTCGATCCCATGACTCCAGAATCATGACCTGAGCTGAAATCAAGAGTGGGATGCTTAATCAACTGAGCCACCCAGGCGCGCCCCCCCACAACAATTTTTTAGAGTGCGTTTTGACGATTTCTAGCTCCCAAAGTAAAGTATTTTGCTATGCCTGTATTATTTTAAATATATATTAGTGATCTAAAGTACAGAGAAATCATTAATCATATGTGGTCCCAGGCTACACAGGCAGTATGAAATAAACATGAACCTCCAAAACTGCAAGGATGTGGAATAAGCAGGTATGGAGAGAGAATTGTATTTGCTGCCTAAAACCTAAAATGAGTTACCTTTGACTCATCTCTTCCTTTCAAACCCTATATCCTATCAGTCAGTAAGATCTGCTGCCATCAGCTGTCCTCTGCATTCTCATACTTTCCACCCTCTCCCTGGTGGCATCATCTCACACCTGGATTATGGCAACAGCTGCCTAGCTGTTCCTCCTGACTCTGCTTTTCTCTGGAGATGGGGTAAGGTTGGGGATCACATGAGGGCAGCCCGGAAGGGGTTTGGAGAATGGTAAGTTGTTCAATTTCAGTAGAGCAAATAGGTTCATATTAGGGAGTGGGAGACAAGTCTGGAAGGAGACTAGCATAATTTATGGGAGGGTCTTGAATTTTGAACTAAAAAGCTCAGACTATTTGGTGGTCAAAGGGGAGATATTTTTGACTTTTGAGCAGACAGTAACCCTCCTGCACCTTTGGAAACTCATTTTTGTGGCTGTGTGTAGGATGGCCTGGGAGGGAGTAGGATGGGGAGATGGTTGAGTACTGGACACAAGTTCATTGCAATAGGCCAGGTCATAAAAGTCAGAGCTAGGGCAGTAATTACAGAATGGAAATGAAGGGATGGGAAGGAGTGAAGACCTATTCTTTTAATTTGCTTTTATGATATCACTCCTTTGTGCAGAAACCTTGTGAGGCTGTCTGTTGTCTATTTATCAAGTTCAAGCTCTTGTGCAAGCTTTTTGTTATCTGATTCCATTCTGCCTGGCCGGTCTGATTTCTCAACTGATGGTAAAACCCTTTGGAGGCAGAGACCACACCTTATATTTCTGTACACCTACAGCGCTTATTACCACAGCATAGATGAATAATAAATATGTGCTAATTAATCAAGCCAGGCTCAAAATCTCCCCTAGCCTTTACACAGGCTCCCAAAGCCTTTTTTCCTCTATGATTTTTTTCCCAGCTTTCCTTGACTTACTGGGAGGCATTTGTCCTTTACCTCTGATTTAAGATTTAAAAATTTATACTGATGCTTTAGCATCCAGGACTCTGCATACATTTTATTAGCCATAGTGGTATTTATATCTCCTCCCAGCTTATGGCCACGTGACTGGGAAGCATGCCAGAATAGATGAAACCAGAAATGTTCTGGAGGATAAAAAGAGTAAAATTCGGGTAGGCAGTAATTTGTCAGGATGTTTGACAGATAATCTGTATTCTTGTTTTGAGATTAGCCCTGGAAAGTAGTTCCAATACAGTTTTTTAGTGCTCAGTAAATGGTCTCCTTTGTTATCTCTCTATTTATATGTATTTATATCTATAACCATACACTGTGGAAAGGCACACACCAAACTGCTGACAATGTTTACCCATGGGAAGGGAAATGGAGTTGGAAAGGTGGGGAGTAGGGGAGAGGGTTGGACAAAAAGCTTTCATTGTTTCCATTCTGTATTTCTCGGTATTTTTTGCATCTTTGAGCATGTATTCTTGTATTACTTTTATTATTTAAAAATACCTTATTAAGTTCACATCCTATGGAATTTTAAGTCCGTATCTAGAGATCTAGTGTCGGGAGGGTAGAAAGAGGGTGATGACTAAATTAATCGTTCAAAATAAAAACAGATGCAGCAAACACATTTCCAGGTAGGTCTGCCTTTCGACACATCAGTTAATTAGGCCAGAGTAGGTCAGTCTTGCTCTGTGGAAGGAGGCCTCTGGGAGGCCCGCAGCTGCAGGATCTCAGTGCGTCTACCGGGACGAGCGCTCTTGGCCTTGTGAGGTGCCAGTGGACACAAGACCCTGTATATTTCCCCAGTCTGGTTTAGGAGAAGGCCACACATATAGTCTAGGACAATGGCCTGCTATATCCTACTGCCAACCTTAAGTCACTTCCAGAAGGTTCTGGAAATATAGCAATTCAGCTATCTCCATGTCATTTACCACAGCTACATTAGATCGAGACATACCAATTCCAAGATTGACTACCATTAATGTTAAAGTCTGACAAACTGCTTCATAATTAATATGTCCACCTCCTCATTGTATATGTCCACGTTATTTGTAACATCTTAAGTTCAACTGAAATTAAAATGTAAAGCAAGAATATTGCTGCATGTTTCTACTGCCAAGAATAGAGGGAATATAAGCAATAACACTTTAGAATGTAGATTTACTTAAGTGAGAATCCCAATGTTTCCCTTGGCGATAGACCTCATTCTTTTCTCCTAGAAGTTTATACTCAGTAAATTCTAACTATCGTGTATAATAATTAGATGAGAGCCGAGGTTTTCTCAATGTCCCCATAGGAAGCATGGCTTTGGAATGAGGCCTAGTTTAAGCATTTGGAAGCATTTATGGAAAGTGAGAACTGTGCTTGAATTCTCTGCTTAATTAATGTGCTTGGATTTCATGTTTTCAGTCTACTCAACAATATTTAATCAACAATTAACACTTCTCAGACACATACACTCAAATGAAGCATTTTACTTGACTATAAAACAACTCTGGATGTTTGGAAATCTTTCCAGAATAGCTGATCTAGTGCTGGTGTCAACCTTTTTTCTTCTGCATTATTTTCTGCTTTCACACGAATACAACACATCCCAATAATAGAGCTCCCAAAAGGCATCTCTACTTATTGTCTTTGTTAAATGCTTATTGGCTGAGAAGACAACAGAAACTCTAGATAGCTGAGTAACAGAAACTCAGATAGCTCGCTGAAAATGACAGTCATTCATGGGAGAAATAGGTATGTTTTGTGTGTGGAGAAGAAACTTCCTTCCGTAAGTCATTCTCTAAGATTCCCGAGGGTAGTGCATTTTTTTAGGTGCCTTAAAAACTATGTCTCAAGCTAGCCAAATCATCTGAATTTTATTAGCATTCATATATTTTAGAATTTTATTTCCATGATCCAACAATTCCACTCTTAGCTACATACCCAAACAAACTGAAAACAGGTACTCAAACAAATACTTGTGCATGAATATTCACAGCAGCACTATTCACAACAGCTAAGAGGTGGAAATAGCCCAAAGTTCATCAGCTGATGAATGGAGAAATAGAAGGTAGGATAATCATACAATGGAATATTATTCAGCCATAAAAAAAGAATGAAGGACTAATACTTGCTACAACATGGATAAGCCTAAAAAAAAGCCACACACACTATGGAAACTGAAAGAAGCCAGACATAAAAGGTCACAGATAGTATGGCTCCATCTATATGAAATATCCAGAACCGATAAACCTATAGAAACAGAAAACTGACGGGTGGTTACCAGGGGCTGGGGGAGGAGGAGTAAGTACTTCATGGGTACAGAGTTTTATTTTGGGGTGATGAAAAGATCTTGGAACTAGAAAAAGGTGGTGATTGCACAACATTGTGAATGTACTACACGACGCTTGGTTGTTCACTTTGACGTGCGAATTTCACCTTAATAATTAAAAAAAAAAAAAAAAGCAAAAAAGCCCTTGTTTCCCAGGGATATCAAGTTCCTCTGATTTGAATCGAGGGTGAGGAGTTTTACTGATTGGACATGTCTCCCTGAAGGTCACTCCCGTTCCCTTATATACTACACTGGAGGAATGTGATGCCCTTACTATTCTTCAAGGAATGATGGCAGAAACTTTGCCTCCGGCAGGTGTTTGGTAGATGCTGTGGGAAGGGAAAATCAATCGTTACTAATATGCTGCTCCTTCTCTGGTGTGTCCCTATAGTGTTCGGTGCTCCATTAACAGGAGGGGGATGTTCAAGAATAGCAATTCTACTTAAACAGCAATATTTCTCAAGGTATGATTCTTGGGAGACATTGGCCCCACTAGATGGTCCTCCATCCAAAAACAGCTCTGTGGTCAAATGAACTGGAAAACAGTATATTCTATATTTCCTCTTAGAGATTCACCATATCTATTACCACTGGAAGGAATTGAAGAATGCCTGTAGTGAAGAAAACTGGTGAGCTGTTTGTCCTGACTCTCCCAAACCTTTTTGGTTGTAGTACCCCTTTGATGTGGAAAGCATATTACTCAGAGTGTGGAAAATGCTGCTCTGTATTGATAGGCTAACCTTGATTTGTTTAGAATGACTGTTTAGTTCTTGAAGAATCATATTAAATAAAACCCTAAATTATCTAGAAAATGGCAGAGAAGCAATGGTGTGTTAGCTAGAAAGGGAGGATTCTAAATCTTTGTATTGTTCTGGTTTCCCACTGCTTGACTTGGTGGGTGATAACTTTTTATCATGGATTGACCCATTGAAATGTTCCATGGCTTTGTTGGCTAAATACCTGATAACCAGAAACTGCAGAGTTATGTGTAAAAATAGCCATCAGCCATCAACTTCTATTAAATTCAATAATGGATGCTGGGGCGCCTGGGGGGCTCAGCCGGTTAAGTGGCTGACTTCAGCTCAGGTCATAATCTCACAGTCCGTGGGTTCGAGCCCCGCAATGGGCTCTGTGCTGACAGCTCAGAGCCTGGAGTCTGCTTCGAATTCTGTGTCTCCCTCTCTCTCTCTGCCCCTCTCCTTCTCATGCTCTGTCTCTCTGTGTCTCAAAAATAAATAAAAACATTAAAAAGATTTAAAAAATAAATTCAATAATGGATGCAAGCTGGTGAAAATAAGAATGTGATTGCAAGGCTGCAAGTCAAAGTGATAGAGTCCAAAATTATCAAACTGGGAAAGGATTTGGTTCCTTGGCTCTATTTCCTACCCTTCTTATTTTGCTCTTTCTCAGTTCCTTTAAGATTGTCAAAGAAGTTTACAGGCTTAATAAAACAGGTTAGACAACTTCATGGAAATGTACCTAATTACTATTGGTAACAGTGGCAGATCTTGTTAGGCCAGTAGCTTCTTGAAACAAAATGCTTGAGCTTACTCATTAAAACATTTTAGTAAGTGTCAGTATTGATTCATGTTTCCTGCTGCAAATTAGAGTTCTTTCTAAATTCCCATTTGGAGGAATCTGTGGGCTTAGCAAGTTCTACTCCCTAGTGTAATACGATTTTCCAAGCTGTCACGCAATTAAGAATTTTCTCAATATGTATAATCACTAATGAATTGATAATGACAAATTAGATTAACTGCATTTGGCTGTTGCAAGTCCTGCCAATCTGGTTTAGTGTGTTCAATATCTGATGTTCTTCAAAGTGAGCAAATAACAGTAAACAGGGGTGTGGCATGGAACAGGGGTGTTCCGTGGGTTCTCAGCCAGGTGTCAGGAAGGTTTGGAAGCAACAGGGAGACCATTTTTAAGAAGAATATCTTCCCTCTGGCTTAGAAATCAAGATATTTCTCAGGAAGAAACTTAGAATACATCCTTTTTTTCCTTGAATTAATTTCATCCACTCTGTCAAAATTAATCTCTTTTGTAGAACTGTTTTGAATCTTACTTTGCCAAGCTATCCTGCCTAGGGAACAAAAGCAAAAATAAACTCGAATGACTGAAACCCAGCAAAATATTGGTTAATATTTACATTAGCAAAGTAGGACTGGACTGGAGTGAAAGAAACCTGCTAAAAATAGGCCCTGCGGCACCTGGGTGGCTCATTGGCTTAAGCATCCAACTCTTGACTTCAGTTGAGGTCACGATCTCACGGTTTGTGGGTTCGAGGCCTGCATCAGGCTCTGTGCTGACAGTGCACATTCTCTCTCTCTCTGCCTTTCCCCAAATCTTGCTTCCTCTCTCTCTCTCTCTCAAAATAAATAAACTTAAAAAAAAAAATCTGTGCACATAATTTCATCCTGCTTGCAAAGAGTTGTCCTACTTTCCTGGAAAACTCTTATTTGTTCTTCAAGATCAAACTAATGTTGCCTCCTGTATCACACCATCCCTAACTTCTAGCTAGATACAGTCTTCAATATTTATAATACTTGATTGATCCCTTTACTCTTGCATTAAAACCATTTAAATTATTTGTTGACATGCTTCCTTCCCCTTCTAGACTAGATGCCCACAGAGGGCAAGAATCATTACTCATTCAGCACACATTTATAGAGTGCTTAGTATGGGCCAGCAGGCCATTTTGCTATTCTTTAAAACCACAACAGTCTTCTTTATTCCCAACACTTAATACATGCCTGTCTCATTATTGAGTAGGCACTCAGCAATGAGTTGCTAAATAATTAAATAACTGAGTGAGTGAAAGGATGAATGAATGAATGAATGAACTCAATTATATAAGGTAGAAAAGGCACAATTTTTGCCAGGAAGTTTTAGTTTCCCAATTTGCAAACAGAATCAGTGCAGAGAGAAGTTAAGCTTCCAAGAAGAGCAGGACCTATCATTCTGCAAAGAGACCAGGGACTCAATGCCTAGTGGACCTCAGAGGTTTAAAGACACCAGGGATATCAAGAGGTATGACTTTAGGAGGAAGCAGTCCTAGCCAGGTGTCTTCTACATGCTATATCATTTCTGAGATAAGATGGAAGGCTGGCTAAATCAGCAGAATTCCTAGGGCTCCCCTGCAAATAGCCAGAATTGAGAGAAAGAGAAAGGCAGGGGCACTGGACTAAGGAGGAAAGAATAAGCACACACGACATTTAAAAGACTGTTTCTCCCCTTACCGCAACATGCTTGCTGCAGAATATGTAACGCTTGTTGATTTTTCTCTTACGATACTTCCTCTGATATTCTCTCTCTCTTCATAAATAATGTGCTTGGCCCTATATAGCTGCTGCAAATCATTTTTGACAGCAGGGAGTACTTTTCCAAGATGAGCCTGAGCGATTCTGAGCCTTGAACTTGCTCATCAGCAGCTTGCCCACATGGCAGTCTCTGGGGCTGGCCCAGACAGGCTACAATGCCTCTGAATTTCACACTTGAGATGAAAGGTCATTACGTGGAGTCTGACCTAGTTGCAGTAGCCAGTGTGATTTCCGTGGCTGGGTTTGGCATAAAGGAAGACAAGCACAAAAGAAAACCGTCAATCTTACGTGTGTTCCTAGTTAATTTCCTTTCTGGTTTTCTGCGTGGCTTTCAGCCTCCTGCCAGTCTTGTCAAGCCACTGTATGCTCAGGAAGTAGCACCCCTCATATTTTAATTTACAGAGAAAAAATAGACCATCAGCCATCTAGTTTCTTTCCTTTTCTGTGTCAGGCATGTCTTCACCTGTCATTCTCCAATTTCCTTCGGACTCAAAAAAAGAGGTGATAACAAACTTCTGTGTAACAATGACTGCGTAGAGCTTAAAAGAACAAAAATTATCTCATAGTTTCCACGAGTCAGGAATTTAGAAGCAGCTTAGTGGGGAGGCTCTGGCTTAGGTCTTTCACGAGGTTGCAGTCGCAATATCAGCTGTGGCTGCATTCATCTGAAAGCTTGACTGGGGCCGGAGGACCCACTTCCCAGATGAATCATTCACATGGCTGTTAGCAGGAGACCTCAGTCCCTGGCCACATGGGCCACATGCTTGCTTGCATGTTTTCATAAAATTTCAGCTGGATTCCCCCAGACTGAATGACCCAAGATAATGAGCATGGAAAATGCAGCAATGTCTTTTAAAACTTCTCAAAAGTTGCACATTACCACTTCTACCTCATTTTATTAAGGTCATTAAGTACCACCTACATTCAAGAGGAGGAGGAATTAGCCTCCATCTTTTGAAGGAAGGGGTATCAAAGAATTTGTGGCCATCTTTTAGAAGCACCTCTTGTCGAAGAGTGATCCCTATTCCTTTTCAGGGCTAATTCATCCACCTGTGAGCTTGATTCTATCATTTCCCATCTGGACTTGGCTAATCAGTTATGCTCTCTCTCAATTTCTTAATAGTAGATCCCATTTATGGAGCATGTGATATGTCCTGGCTACTGTGCCAAGCACTTTATGTGGATAATCTCAATACATACAACCACGTGAGGTTGGGAACTGATTACCCCTCTTTATATGCATAAAAAAAGATTCATTTAATTATTTATTTATATATAGAGAAAAAGCATGCACAAGTGGGGGATGCACCAAGAGAGAGGGAGAGAGAAACAATCCCAAGCAGACTCCACACTGTCACTACAGAGCCAGATATGGGGCTCGAACTCACCAACCATGAGATCATGACCTGACCTGTAGTTGGACACTTAACCGACTGAGCTACCCAGGTGCCCCTGATTACCCCACTTTTTACAAATGAGGAGATCCAAGCTCAGAAGGATTCAGTGAGATGTCCAATGTCAGATGGCTGGTAAGTAGAAAAGTTACCATTTAAACCCAGTCTGGACTGTCTCCATAGCTCTGCTTCCCTCCACTAATCTATTCTACACTGTCTTGCGTGGACTTCATTTTTATTATTATTTATTTGTTTTCTTGTTTGTTTGTTTGTTCTTAGAGAGAGAGAGAATGAGCAGGAGAGGGACAGAGAGAGAGACAGAATCGTAAGCAGGCCTATGCTCAGCACAGAACCTGACACAATGTTCAATCCCATGGCTCTGGGATCATGACCTGAGCCAAAATCAAGAGTTGGACACTCAACTAACTGAGACACCCAGGCACCCTTGCATGGACCTTTATTCTCTACCTCTCTGTCAGCTTCTCCTTAGTTTTTTGTTTTGTTTTTTTTAATTTTTACACAAATATTTTACTTATTTTTGAGAGAGAGAAAGCTAGGGAGGGGCACAGAGAGAGGGAATCACAGAATCCGAAGCAGGCTCCAGGCTCTGAGCCGTCAGCACAGAGCCCGACGCGGGGCTCGAACTCACAAACCGTGAGATCATGACTGAGCGGAAGTCAGACGCTTAACTGACTGAGCCACCCAGGCGCCCCTTCTCCTTAGTTTTCCAACAGGCTCCATTCTTCTTCATACAAACATTACCTTCCTTTAAACCCTGCCACATCTCCAGCCTCATCACATCTTCCCATCACCACAAATTTCTCAAAATAGTGATCAGCATCCTGTCCCTACTTCCACAGCTCCCATTTGCCCCAGCTCATGGCCATCAGTTCTGCACTTACCAATTTCATGAAAGGGGTTTCTCTAAGTAAGGCCAATGCCTTCCTAATTTCCAAACCCAGTGCGCTCCTCTCAGCTCACATTCTGCTGTATTTCATCAATTCTACCCCACACAATCTTCCTATTTCTGAAATCACGATGTCTTAAAATCAATGGTACTTTGTATTTGGTAAATTCAATTTCTTTACGCTTCTATACATTTTATAGCATGCCTGTTCCCTTCTCCTGGAACTCTCTGCTCCTGTGCCATAGACATCCCTGTGAACAGGCTTCCCTCCTTCCCCTCTGATAGCTCTATGCAGTTCTCCTCATTGATTCCTCTTCCTCAGACAAACCCTTAGATGATGGTATAGATAATTTGGTGGTGATCCACTCTTTTTCCTTCTGCATTGTGGGTAATCTACTTTAAAATATCTTCCATACCACTTTTGTGTTACTAACTCCTAATTTCTGCTCCAACCTCCATCTTTCCCTTTAATTAATTACTTATTTCCTGTAGGTCTTACAAGTACTACAAACTCTGCATGTGCTAATCCTTAACCCCTTTCCAGACTATCTGCCCTGCTCTTTTTTTTTTTTTTTAATTTTTCAATTTGCATCCAAGTTAGTTAGCATATAGTGCAACAATGATTTCAGGAGTAGATTCCTTAGTGCCCCTTACCCATTTAGCCCATCCCCCCTCCAACAACCCCTCCAGCAACCCTGTTTGTTTTCCATATTTAAGAGTCTTTTCTGTTTTGTCCCCCTCCCTGTTTTTATATTATTTTTGCTTCCCTTCCCTTCCCTTATGTTCATCTGTTTTGTCTCTTAAAGTCCTCATATGAGTGAAGTCATATGATATTTGTCTTTCTCCAAATGGCTAATTTCGCTTAGCATAATACCCTCTAGTTCTATCCACGTAGTTGCAAATGGCAAGATTTCATTCTTTTTGATTGCTGAGTAATACTCCATTGTATATATATATACACCACATCTTTATCCATTCATCCATCGATGGACATTTAGTATCTGCCCTGCTCTTATTGCCTATATTGGATGTTGACATCACCACTGTCAAAGCATATCTCACAGACATTTAGTTTGAAGCACAGCTGATGTTTACTCATATATAGGGGAGATATAGTCATATATAGATTGTCACCAAAGAGGCAAAACAGGAACCCTTAGTTGGTGGGACAAGGACAAAGCTTTTTATTTTGTTTTGAACTTCAGCACGCTAATCGGCTGAAAACTATCAAGGGAGCAATTTGTACCCAAGCAGACTGCATTATTGCCAAGATAGACAATTTCAGTTATTTGTGAATTTTCCCCCCCAAATCCTATGATTTCAGCTGTGGAACAGATAGGAAGTATATTTATTTTTGGTATTGGCTGCTGATGTCCTGCCTTTGGTATCTATGTCATAGTTAATCTAGGACTGCCCCATTTCTCTCATTATAATTACTCACTCCCTTTTTGGGGTCAAACTCAGACCTAGGACTGTGGTTGACCATGAAGACTTTAGTATCTTCATGATGCAGTATCATCCACTAGATGTTGCCTTGAGATAATAGGTCATAGTAATATTTAAGTAGCTGGATAATCAGACAGCGCAAGAACTCACAAAGTATGAGAACAATCATAAATATAATAAAAAAAAAATTTGGAACCCCATTTGTAACCAAGTTTCCTAGTTGGCCTAGACCAAACCAGGAGAATAAGTCTCATATCTTTTTTTTTTTTTTTCTATCCCTCATATTCCTTGAATTCCTTTGAAGCTTAGGTAGGTTTCAGTAAGAGCAGCTAGTGATTAAGAGGCCAAGGGTACAGCTAAGACATATAGATATATTAGGGAGTCTTATTAAAGGGGTCGAAAGCCACTGGCAAATCCATCCATTGGAAAAATTGGCAGCCATTGCAATTGTCTGAGATCGGTGATTTAGGAAGTTCAAACAGTTTTATGGGAAAGAAGGCAGCTGAGAGAAAGGCAAACAGGACTATGGCAGTCATTTTACAATCTCATCCTTTGACTCACACAAAGAAAAGTATATAAGTAATAAAAGGAAGAGACAAATAACAAAATATAAATCCTAACCACAGATCTTAATCTGAAAGTCTCAGGTAGAAATTGTTTACACCTGATATCATCATTTTGATTCGTACATCTTGGAGTAGCTCTCAGTTTCCAGAGCTGTGTGCTTCTAAAAGCTTTTTTACTAAGCCTCAAGGTTGTATCTCTGGTGGAACTGGATGTTCAGGTTGTACAGCCCTTAGCACGCTTGCACTGGGAATCATGAATCCATGAGTACATCCCTAGAGTTTAACAGCAATATTGGCGGTTCAAAGTCTGTGGTGTGACCTTTCCAAAGCTGATGTCTCCGTGTCCTTCTTGGTATACCCAGTTTCCTGGTTTTATATCATGTAGGAATGTGTTTGATGTCACTTTCAAAGTGCAGCTTGCACCTGTTGGGCTTGTGACTGAGTACATGATATTAGTTTTGACAATACTTGACAAGATTGGAACGTAATAAGGTAAGGTCTGTTGGAGAAGGAGTTAATCTGAGCCTCATCAGTCTTCTCCTTTGTCGTCCTATTTTTTTTTTTTTTTAAGTGAACTATGCCCAACATAGGGCTCAAACTCACAACCAGTCAAGAGTCACATGCTCTACTGAGCCATCCAGGTGCCCCTCATTGGTTTTCTTATATGGATTTTCTGTGGTTAGAGTTTCAGATTTTGCGGTGTAAATCACATTATAATTGGGGCAAAGGGTAGACCTTTAGGCCAAGAAAGGTTAGGCTCTTCTAGAAATTTGGACAGTTTCGATTTAAAAAAATCATTAGTTAGTTTTACCCTTCTAGAACTTTAGGGGAAAAATGGACCATAAAGTTTCTATTTTATGTGAAGACTCTACATAATTCCTTAAGAATAGAAACTGAGCTCCTCCTTCCAGGTAGAGATAACAAAACCCCAAGTTCGTTTTCTTAAATCATGTAAAGCATTATCCTTTTAGCAGAAGAAAGCTTTTGTTCCAATAAGAAAAACTGAAAAAAAAAAAAAAAAGTCCATTACTGAAACGCCTTTACAATTTTATCATTTAGGGGTGCCTGGGTGGCTCAGTCAGTTAAGTGACTGACTTTGGCTCAGGTCATGATCTCACAGTTTGTGGGTTCAAGCCCCTCACTGGGCTCTGTCAGAGCCTGAAGCCTGTTTCGGATTCTGTGTCTCCCTCTCCCTCTGTCCCTCCCCAACTTGCAGTCTGCCTCTCTCTCTCTCTCCCTCTCTCTCAAAAATAAACATTAAAAAAAATTAAAATTTTATCATTTGGGCAATAGAATGAATCCACTTGTAAATGTTTAAATGAATCTTGAGGTGGGATTCTGAGCTTTGCCCTTTATAGTTTATCCTGGATTTTGATACTTATACGTAAAGGAAGTTTTAGTCACCTATTGGGCCTCAGGTAAAACTTCCCAACCATATTTTTGTATTTTGGATCTTTTCATCCTGGGCATCGCAGATGCTGCCCCGTAGCTAATGTAATAGAGGTTTGTAGGTGTGCTTGGGAGCCGCCAGGTGGCCATCACGGGAAGTCCGAAACCCAATGCTCTGCATGAGAGTTTAGATACATGTATTTACTATCTTTTTCCCTCCTGTAGCGACAGATCATTATATTCAAATAAATCCTTCTGGATTGATGAAATCCTACTAAGTAACTCTCCTTATAATAACAGTTGTGGGAAGATCAGTAAGGACTGTGTGTTTTACACAGTAGATGTCTATAGCACTTCCTTTAGCTTCAAAAGTATTATTAGTATGCATTTATAGTAGTATTTAAGTAGTATTTTTGATAGCATTTAAAAAATAATATTTCTTTCAGGTGTTGTCTTGGCTCTAGTTAGTTTATTTTTTTAATTTCTTTTTTAGAGAGAGGGTGTGTGGGTGGGAAGGGCACAGAGAGAGAGAGAAAGAGAGAGAGAGAGAAAGAGAGAGAGAGAGAGAGAGAGAGAGAGAGAGAGAGAGAGAGAATCTTAATCAGGCTCCATGTTTAGTGCAGACTCCAATGCAGGGCTTGATCCCATGACCCTGGGATCATGACCTGAACTGAAAGGAAGAGTTGGATGCTTACCTGACTGAACCACCCAGGCACCCTTCTAGTTAGTTATTAATTCATTTTCCATTTTTGATTCAGGTACCCAAGGAATTTAGAAAACCCATTTGCTTTCAAAACATGCCAACAACTTGAATGATCCAAAAAGGCATATCTACTATCAGGGTGGGGATTTGAATTCTTACATCTTTAAAAAGACGGCATGTTCTTGTTAAGAGTCAGAGAGTTCTGAAGTTACAGTTTATGCAGCACAGAATGTACACTGATTATTTTTAAAATAAGAACCGTGAAAAGATAACACATCGGCGTTGGCCAAGGGAGTAACAGGACAGGAAATGCTGAGACTTTGAAGAGCTGTTCAGAAGTCATGGGGTTCACTTTTATCAAGAGGGGAAGTTGTTAGATTGGTTTCTTAGGTCGGATGACTGAGGTTAGAGTGGTGTTTGACAATTACATGGGAAATGGACAGTGAAAAAAACGTCACATGTGAAATGCAAATAACTATTGTGCATTGTTTGAAGCAATTAGGTTTGAACGACAAAATTTATGAGGGCAGTGGGTAAGAAGTGGAGCCAGAATAATTCCTGCTGTGGTTTAACTGTCTCAGCTACAGCAAGAAACATGGTACCAAAACCTATCCAAGGTAGGCCATAGGCTTGTGATGTGTTGTTAGCTTTTGCATAGCACTTTAATTTTTTTTTTTTAATGTTTATTTATTTTTGAGAGACAGAGACAGAATGGGAGTAGGTTGGGGCAGAGAGAGAGGGAGGCACAGAATCTGAAGCAGGCTCCAGGCTCCGAGCTGTCAGCACAGAGCCTGATGCGGGGCTCGAACCCAAGAGCTGTGAGATCATGACCTGAGCCGAAGTCGGATACTCAACCGACTGAGCCACCCAGGCGCCCCTGCATAGCACTTTAAAAGCACAACTTTCAGGGGTGCTCGGGTGGCTCAGCTGGTTAAGTGTAGATTCTTGGTTTCGCCTCAAGTCATGATCTCACGGTTCATGAGTTCAAGCCCCACATTGGGCTCTGACCTGATGGTGCAGAGCCTGCCTGGGATTCTCTCTGTCTCTCTCTCTCTGTCCCTCTTGCTGTCTTTCTCTCTCTCTCAAAATAAATAAATAAACTTTAAAAAAAAAAAAAAAGCACAACTTGCCTTTTCAGTAGAAACAATGCAAAGCATTTAGCATGATCAGGTTGCCTAAAATCAGGAGTTGCTCTAACGTGGGCTCAGGAAAGGAAAAGGCCTATTTAATGTCTGACTCCCAGGAGAGGGGCTCTGGAACATTTAGGTAGCTCTTGTAGTGATTCAGCTACGAGAAATATGGAAAAGCCCAATACGTCTAATTATCTCTAGTATCTCTCCTTGAAAAGGTGAAGAGACGAAAAACGGTGCAACCCAGTAGCCACCTGCAGAGTGTCAAAGTCGCAAAAGGCATCTTAATGGTTTTGCCGTCTTGAGTTAGAGCTTGAATATGGGAAATGACATAAAGGAGTTATCAGATCAGATATGAACACACATAAGGAGAAGAGCATAAATAATAGGTGCCTAAAAGGAGGAAAGTTATGACAATCTTTGTCAGGTGGACAATTTAAAAGAAAAACAGTAAAAAGCAACAATAATTCCTAAGAATCCTAACTTTCTCATAAGTGAAGAGTTTTTGTTTAAAAATGGTTCCAAAGCATGTCAAAAGCAAAATAATGGATATTCAAAGATCATCCTTTTCAGAACTATTTTTCATCATTCACAAACTTTTTTTATTAATTCACATGAATTGATATGTATGTGTTTAGACCTACACTTAAGTGATAAATTTATAGCTTTAGAAGATAAAACATATACCATATTGAATTTACCATCTTTGTTTTCTTAAAATTTTTTTAATGTTTATTTATTTTTGAGAGAGAAAGAGAGACAGAGCATGAGCAGGGGAGGGGCAGAGAGAGAGGGAGACACAGAATCCGAAGCAGGCTCCTGGCTCTGAGCTGTCAGCACAGAGCCCAACGGGGGGCTCGAACCCACGAAGCAGGAGACCGTGACCTGAGCTGGTCAGCTGCTTAACAGACTGAGCCACCCACATGCCCCTGAATTTACCATCTTAATAAAACTACAGCAATTTCCTTGAAAACCCAATAAAACATATCCACCACCTTACATATTTGTATCTCTTTGCAGATACTATTTAAGCACTCATTTTATTACAGCTTTTAACCAAAGAAACTAACTTTCGTTCCCTCTCAGTTGCAGAGAAAACTGGGAGGGGAAGTAACTGAACACTTTCTGCCCCACTTAAGTACCTTAGCCTACCAGCACTCCTCAAGGACGCCTGATTGTGTACTGTAAACACACATTCCACATTCATTCATTCTGTATGTCTTTAGTGTGGAAAATGGTATCACGCGTGTTAATATGACCCAAGTGCATCACTTACTAATCTACTAACTGATAGTCACTCTCTAAAGAATAAAAGTAGGGGGCAGATATATTATAACTATGTTAGCTTGTTTTTATATTCTTGACCTTTTGGAATTTTAATCTGGTAAGAAATTGGGCATCCAAAGGTTATTTATTAATTAACTCAATTAGCCCAAGGTCTCAAAGTCAACTTAGGATCTTGGATTATGATTTTAGCTGAGACTATACAACAATGCAATCACTGTTGACATCAAAAATATTGTCAGGGAAGTGATATTATAAATTTTATGTAGAAGTGGAGTAACTGGGTCTAAATAGGTTTTAACACTGTTTTGAAATTCTTAAAGGTCAATCTTTTAAAAAGATATAATTATAACAGTGTAGTTGGACATACACATTTCTTAACATTTTTATATTATTAAATAATTAGTAATGTAAGCTTATCTGAAGAGCAAGACTAGATTTAGGAACTTCAAAGATTTAGGAACTTCAGATTAGTCAGACTTTCAATGAATAAATAAATCCAAGTCTTGCAAAAGCTAGGATATTAGTTGCCATTATTTTTTTTTTCCTTGTTAAAAACAGAGAAAACATACTACTATTTTAATTTTTTTAATGTTTATTTATTTATTTTGAGACAGGGAGAGAGAGCATGTGTGTGTGAGTGGGAGAGGGGCAGAGAGAGAGGGGGAGAAAGAATCCCAAGCTGACAGGGCAAAGCCAGACGTGGGATCAATCTCACAAACTGTAAGATCATGACCTGAGCTGAAATCAAGAGTTGGATGCTTTGGGAATGCAAGCTGGTGCAGCCACTCTGGAAAACAGTATGGAGGTTCCTCAACAAACTAAAAGTAGAACCACCCTATGACCCAGCAATTGCACTACAGGCATTTATCCAAGGGTTACAGGTGTGCTGTTTTGAAGGGACACATGCACCCCAATGTTTATAGCAGCACTATTGACAATAGCCAAAGTATGTAAAGAGCCCATGTGTCCATTCATGGATGAATGGATAAAGAAGTGGTATATATATATATGCAATGGAGTATTACTTGGCAATCAAAAAGAATGAAATCTTGCCATTTGCAACTACATGGATGGAACTGGAGGGTATTACACTAAGCGAAATTAGTCAGTCAGAGAAAGACAAATATCATATGACTTCACTCATATGAGGACTTTAAGAGAGAAAACAGATGAACATAAGGGAAGGGAAATAAAAATAATATAAAAACAGGGAGGGGGACAAAACATAAGAGACTCATAAATATGGAGAACAAAGAGAGGCTTACTGGAGGGGTTGTGGGAGGGGGGGATGGGCTAAATGGGTAAGGGACACTAACGGGTAATCTACTCCTGAAATCATTGTTGCACTATATGCTAACTAATTTGGATGTAAATTAAAAAAAAAAAATTAAATTAAAAAAAAAAGAAAGCCTAGA